>NC_051441.1:20300961-20316262 GCF_001649575.2 Kryptolebias marmoratus
CGTGTCGCAAACCCACACGTAAAGCAGCGTCATGTCGCAAAACGGAGGTTCTTCGCAAAATAGTTATTTTTTCTTCTTATTTATCACTTATATAAACTGAATGTATGCAAAGTGACAACACTAATACATTCATCGTAGCCTACATTATGAAATATTTACATGAATCATTGATACAATTATGATAGAAATGACAGAAACGATAGAGACGATAGAAACGATAGAGACAATAGAAGAAAATATATCATGATAGACACTTTTCTATCGTCCCCACGATATGTATCATTATATCGCCCAGCACTAGACTGGAGTAAGACAACCGCTTTAGAGACAGGGTGAGGAGCTGTGTTATCCGGGAGTAGAGCTGCTGCTCCTCTGCCCCGAAAGGAGTCAGTTGAGGTAAAATAACTCCTGGGTTTCTTACTTTAGAGGTGTTTGGGGTTACTGAGAGGAAACCCAGAACTTGCTGGAGGACTTATGTACCCTCTCTGGCCCGGAACACCTTGGGGAGGAGCTGAACGTCTCCGGCTTTCCCTCCTGAACTTGCTTCCTCCTTGACACCACCACAAATAAGCATAGAAAATGGATAGATGGATATTTACAAGTCTCATGGATAAAGTTTTGTTCTGCATGTAATAGCTATTAAAAATTAAGGTACATACAAGTACCTCCCACTAATTACTTGTTATAATACAAGAATGCAATGTAAAATGAAAAATTTAGCTTCTTAAGCCATTGAGACATACCAATATAAGATTTATAGGATAGTTGATGAAGTTGGAGAAACATAATTCAACAGCTGAAAATGCCAACTGTTGAGGGCATTCTGTATTATGTTAAATTGGGCAAAATCTGCTCCGTTGTAGTCATGGACTGGCTTCTGGTTTCATCGTATACCATGGTTTTAAAATGTTACGGTGTGAAGGCCATTGCAGTTCTCCTTCACACTGTTCTTGCAGTTTAAATTTAAATTAAATGAGACCTCAGAGACTCTCTTTCCATTTCTGGTCGTAAGTGGCGCAGAGTAGAACTTTTCCTCAACTCCAACATTTATAACAAGCTACAAGAGTTAAATAAACAATGTTCCCTTTTGCTACACAGGTAATTACCTTGCAAGCAACAACTTGTCAGACTCCCAAAGGTAGTTTATGAGAGGAGGAAACAAGTAATATTCAGCACATGCTGCATGCTTAATTTAAATCTAATTTAAAGAATGCTAAATTTAATTAAATTTGCCTCCTAATATTTTTATCATTTTGATAGGGTCTGTACCAACCTTTGATAATTGTGTAACCTTTTTTTTTAAATGAAATAATAAAATAATTAGCTTACTGAATAAAGACTGCCTATGACAATATCTGCTTATGACAAAACAAAATGTTTATCTTTTTGTTTGGATATAATACAGTTTGTTGAAATCACCCCCAGTTTCCAGTTAATTCACATCAACTGCTGTAATTCCCATGTAAAGCTTTTAATTTGGAATATTTCCAAAATTCCCTAGCTTAACATCACATGGGAAGCCTTTGGAAAGTTTCCAGGAAGTTAGCAGAATTTTTCCGCTCTTTTGCATCCCTAAATATAATAGCTATAATTGAATCATTACGGCAATATGTAATATGATTCAAGCGGCAGAAGTAAACATTGCATTTCTATTTTAAAATGAAGGAAATTAGATTGTGAGACATTTGTCATATTTTGGTTTTCCACACTGGAAACCTGTTGGTACTTTTGCTCAAGACAATCATACTTCCAGAATCTCATGTTGGCCCATTCTTGGTCCAAGTAGACAAAACAAACAAAATATAATCCCGTTGTTTAGTCACAGGACTGTTTTTACTGTTGAGGAATCCAAATAGCAGCAACAAAGACACTTTTTGATTAAAGCCACATGGTCGATACGCCACAAGTTCACCGTCTACATCCTCGAACTGCCAACGAACATAAAAACAAACAAGAAGAGCTGACGTTCTGTTTCCGCTTAATAAACGTGAAGATTTCCAAAGTTTAACCAAAAATATTACACTTTCATTTATTCATGACTTATTTCCTTATATTTTAGTGCCAGCTCTGGTCTAAGTGGATTATCTTGCTAACACCGTGGGCACTTGGACAGAATAAAATCCTGCTTTATATTTATGGTTTGGGCTTTTTTATTTTGTGTCCTCGGGGATATTGATTCATTCAAATTTAATTACCTGGCTAAACTAAATAGTACAACTAATTGTGAGAGTGTTTTATTCTTTATGTATGACTACAGCTACAGATGCGTCTCATGCATGAATGTAACCCAGCAGCCTGAACACCACTGTGGTGGACTGGATATGAACGTGTCCTGAACTGACCCGGCTGCCTGAAGCTCGGCCAACAGAAGCCGCTCTCGTAGCACGTAGCACCCCGAAAATAGCTGCTCGTGAAGCATGGCGGATTTTCCTTGCAACTGTTTTTTGTGGAAAACACAGCCGGCATGTTTACACTTTAATAATCGGTTCCTACTGACAGTTCCTCGGACTTGACTTAAGAGGAAAGGAGATCGAGCTTTTTCAGTTGCTGCTCCTGTTTTATGAAATAACTTACCTTTCCAGATTAGATCTGCCCACAGCTTGGATCATTTTAAATCGCTTCTTAAAACTCATTTTTACTCTTTGGCATTTAATTGATGTATTGTTTTGTGCTTAGTTTTATTATTTGTGTTATCGTTCCTGTACAGCACTTTGGTGCAGTTTTATACCTGTTTTTAAAGTGCTATATAAATAAATTTGACACTGACATTGACATTGACTTTAAATCGACACGCTCACATTTGCGCGGTCAGGAAGAAGCATCGGGTCTGTCCTCGGCAATGCGAAAAAGGCTTTTCTGAGCGTGCTGTGTGTTTGTTGCTCCGAAGTGACCCACGCTGTGGTTTTGAACAATAAAAAGGGAACAGAATTTACCCAGATTCATTCAGATTACAGTAACTACATTGTTGAGGGACAGAGGGCCGGCTCAGCTCATGCTATAAACCAGCTGAGGTCTGACTCGCAAGCACGAGTGTTTCAAAAATGTGTTGCCAAAAGGTGTAAAGCTTGCGGAGGACATGTAAAAAAAAAAATAAAACAAAAAGTTAAATTAACTTGGTTTTTAACTCCGAGGGAGTGTTATTAATCTGTTGCACTTCAGCTTTTATTAAGAGGTACTTATTGATTTTTCTGCATGAAAAGCACTACATACATAAACTTTACTTACAAGACTGAACTGTAAGCCAAGTCAAGATAACCAAAACAACAAAAGCAATACTTATCACAGTCCGTCAAACACTGGCTTATTTTCTTGATCCAACTCCCAAATTGCCTAAAACATGAACACATAACTGGCGTTCAGTGAAGTTATGAAATGTCTTCAGGAGCTGAAACTGGAATAGTTTATGTAAATTAGGCATTATCAGCTTAATGCAGGACTTCTGCTTATTTTATATGTGTGTGTGTGAATGTGTGGATGAATGGGTGAATGACTGAATGTAGTGTGAAGTTCTTTGGGGCCCTTGGACTAGATAAAGTGCTATACAAGTGCGGACTATTTACCATTTATTTGGTACCACTTTACAATAAGAGTATCCTTATAAATGGCTAATAAATAGTTATTTTTTGCAGTTGCTGTAAACACTTAATAATCTATTAATAAGCAGATATAGCATATTAGCTAAAAGGCAAATGGTGAGTCTGCTTCAGTGTATAAACACAAGCTTACAACTGTTTTATGAATGCTGATTTTTACTTTATAAAGTGTTTACAAACATATGAGTAACCTGTTTATAAAGCATTAATAAACCCTTTTATAAAGGTGGAGCATACAGGTGTGTATTCACACAATGCCAAGGAGGAAAGACATCAGCAATGAGCTTAGAGGGAAAACTGCTGCTGCCCCATCAATCTGGGAAGGGTCAAAGGTCATTATCCAAACACTTTTGGAGTCCATCCCTCTGCAGAGAGAAAGATTTGTTCACGGGTGAAAAAGATTCCAAACAGCTGCCAGCCTTCCGAGACGGTTCACGCATAGGTCAGGTAGTTGGATGTTGAGAGAGAAAATAAATAAGTGTACACAAAAAATAAACAAATAAAATAAAAATAAAAATCACGAGCTGGACGTGTTTTGCATGAACAAATATTACTCTGTAATAAATAAGGAGAAAATCAGAAAAAAGGGCAAACTTTTTTGCCATTTTTCACAGGTCTGAGAATAAACCAACAGAACGAAAGTGAAAATGCTCCACAGTAAGACGTCGCACGGTTGTCGTGAATTAGCTCACTACAACAGCGGGACAACAACGACAACATCATCCGAACAATAGACAGATTAGATTAAACGTAATCCCCCGCAGACACGGTCTGTCTTCACAGTGAGACAATGCATAGCTGCAGCGTCCTGAATCTTCCGCACAAACCAGAGTACCGAGTTCCAGTTACTGTCAAACGAGTTGCATAAACCTGCAGCCTGGGGCACTTTTAAAGATTTCACATAAGCGTGAGTCCAGTGGCTCTGAGTTTGTTTGTTTTTTAAGTGCAGGAATTTGAAAAAAAAAAAAGGTGCGAGAGAAACCAACGCAGGTACCTCATTTTCATCAAAAGTTGAGGGGACTTCCACGTTTCCCTTACCTCCGCCTCTGCCGTGACGACTCAGACCGAACACAGGGTTTCGAGTCGTTCTTAAAAACCCGAATACGTCAGAGGCGCTACTGTCCCCGGAACGATGAAACCAAAACCTGCAGCCGACTATCAAACGACGTGACCACGCAAGATCCGACTGTTGACCTTTTACGGAAAAAGAAAATTCGACTAGAAAGGCTTTTAAATTAGTAAGAAACAACTGAACTGATCTTTTCATGGCACGCTCGACACGGGAGAACTCATTCCCGACGACAGAGGTTTACGCTGAAACCATCTCGCGCTGAGGAGGAACAAAGTCGCAGCCGTTTTGGTCAAACCTTGTAAATCTCGATAGGCACAGTCTAATGCAGTATTGTGAGAAATGGCTCGATCTGCTTTGAGGATGACTCTTTTCTACTTCCACAACAAATGTTAGCCCAACATCTGCAAAACTGACTGAGTTATATACAGCCATGTTTTTATGTTATCCGGACGTCAGTTGTGTGTGGTGGCTAATTTTGATTGTCGGTTCCAAAACTTAATTAGTTGTAGCTGTAAATCCAGTGAATCCATTCTAACAGTTAAATTAAAATCCATCCAGTGGTTCATGAGATACTTTGCTAACAGACAGACAGTTTTCCAGGTAGTGACAACATTCTAAGCTAGAAGAACTCAGAGGGCAAACCTCCGCCAAGGACATAGCGTCATTAAACAAAATTGTAGGATCCAGATCACCACCAAAATTCGTTCTTTTGTGACAACTCCAACATTTCCTCAAAAATTCATCCAGATCTGTTCATTAGCTTTCAGGTAATCTAGCAAACAGACACGCCTACACTGCCGAAAACATGACCTTCTTGTTGAAGCTCCAAATAAGTTTAGTGGCTCAGTCTAAGCTACTACCACATCAAATCTTAGGTCAATATTTATAAAATTGACTGAGTTAGAGCCATTTTACTGTTTTTTAATGTCACCTGGCTGTGACAGCCATCTTGAATCAGGTCGACTCTAAAACTTCATCAGTTGTAGATGTGCATCCAATAATCACTTTCTGCAAGTTTCATTAAAATCTAATCAGTGGTTCGTGAGATATTTTGCTAACAGACACAAATGCAGAGATATGGGCAAAAACACACTGGCCCTTTGGCTATTGGCAGCAGGCAATAATAAGTGGGTTATTCGATAGAGCACCTGATCACTAAAACATCTGACAGCTGCAGTCCTGCGTACCGCTCTCTCAGACTCTCCAGGCCTCGGCTAGCAGCACAAATAAAGACTCCACTCCACAGTAACAGGCACTGCCTTCTTACTACAATGCACTTCTCATTTACTCCCTGACACAACATATAACCGCCCTCTATCCATGTGACACTTTAATCTCAGTCACATACTGGCAAGAATATCAAGGGCAACGCGGGAGGGCGGGGGAGTGGGGTCCTGCTCAAGGACATTTCGGTACGTTCTCAGGGATCAAATTTCTCATCTTCCAATCAGACGACACCCCCCCGAGCTGCAGCCACCCACCACCCACCTCTGGAAAAAAAAAAAACATGTTTGGAAGGTTCTGGCTGAAGCTCTGCTGGGAACTTCAGGATAAAAGCCTGCAAACGTCAATGAACTGGAGTAGCGTTGTAAAGCAGAGTGGGCCAGCATTCCTCCGTGACAATGTTAGAAACGGATAAGGTCAAACAAGGCATGGAGGCGAAAGGTGCTTCTACAAGCTGTAGAGTCACAGGTGGCCTCTTTTTTTTTCCATTCAGGGCTTCTGGGTTCTGGCTGTGTTCGCAAAACTGTTTACAGGGTTCCTGCTTGTTTCCTATTTCTGAATTCCAGACTTTTCCAGACTTAAATTTCAAGATTTCTTCCTTTAACATAACACTAGCTATACAGATTATAAAGATACCAGACAGATAACCAAAAATAAAATAACTATACTATGGAAAAAATAAAATTAAAATAAAGGTTACCTGTGTTCCTAATGAGTTTATGGCCCTTTTCCCACAATCCAAGTCCTCCTAGGTACAATCTAAAGGTTATTTTGTAAAAACTTTTGTTCCAATTTAGTGTAAACCGTAAAAAGAAAAAAAACAAAAAAAACAAATCTTTGTTTTAAGGCTGGACTAACTTGCGACAATATATGCTAAACTAGAAGCACTCCGAGAGCGCAAACCTCCGCCTAGGCCATAGGGTCACTGTCTGCTTGGAATCCTTTAAAAGATTCCTGAATTCGGATGGTGATCTGGATTGCCACCAAAAATTTAATAATTTGTTCCTGCTTCTTGACATTTTCATTCAAAGATCTGTTCATATTCTCCCGGTTTAAACTTGTTTAAACGGTTTGCAAAGCATTTTCTAATGGGAACTAAAACTACTACGTTTAGCTTTCGTACTTCATTAAATGCTTGTCTGAGCAATTTAGTTTTAGAAATTCGAATGGTAAATAACCTGCACTTGTATGGCACTTTATCAAGTCCAAGGACCCCAAAGTGCTTCATACTACATTCAGTCATTCACCCATTCATTCATTCATCCACACACTGATGTCGGTAAGCTACATTGTAGCCACAGCTGCCCTGGGCCGGGCTGACAGAAGGGAGGCTGGCATCACACCGGCACCACCGAACCCTGTGACTACCACCAGTAAGCAAGGCAGGTGAGGTGTCCTGCCCAGGGACACAACGGCTGGGACGGACGTAGCAGGGGTTTGAACCAGCAACCCTCTGGTCACTGGGCGAACCCCTACCTCCTGAGCCGCTGCCGCCCCAAATTTATCTTGTCGTATAAATTTTAAGCATGTTCAAAAAAATTTTGTGCGCCAAAATCAAAATAATTGCAGAGCTGTGGTGGGTGTCTCAATGTAGTTTCTATAACTCTAGAGCTATATTTTGACNATATATATATATATATATATATATATATATATTTTATTTTTTTCATACGTTTCACAAATGAGTAGGAACCCTTTGCATTCGATTATTTACAGTGTTGTTTTTAGTCTCTCTTTGCGCTATAAATAAATAAATAGACACCTTTTGAGGAGGACATTTTACAGCCACTGGACCCCGAGCCTACAGGAAGAACAGATGCGAGAGCAGACGCAGTGTGTGACAGATCTGATAACAGGTTTTTATCTCTGTGGCATGTTCATAAAACCGGCCCACATATTTGGTTGCCGAACATGTACGCACACATCCCGTGTCAACAAGATTTCATAATTCAGTCCCGAATCCCAACGGAGACGAGCAGTTCTTCGGTTAGTTAAAGAGACTTAAACGTTTAATCTCTTAAGATGCTTTCTTATTCAGATCTGATGCCAATTATTTACAAAATACCACTATGACCCAAGGTGATACAGTCATTGCTACATAAACGGATGACAATATTCAGAATTGCACCTCCGGTATTGATCTAAGCTCAGCCAGTGGATCAACAGATGCAGTTCAAATGTCATTACAAAACTGACTGGAATGGAGGAAGCCTTGGGTTTCCCTTAACAATTGGCGTGTTTCACGTTACAATACCGATCAACAAAAGACGACTTCTCAGAATCAGGAAACGACTGCTCTCTAAGTTTTGTTGGCTCACGACTGACCGGACTTGCAAGAAGCCGTGTGTCAAACCCGACCGTTTAAAGAGTCGGTTTGAGAACCAGAGAGGAGGTGAGCTGACATTCCTCACAGCCAATATTTGATACTGCTCAGCAAACCTGAGAACATCTTAATTAAACGACAAAGCTCCGTGGGTTTGGGGGGAAGCTTTTGCCAGAAGTTGAGCGGTCTTCTTTAAACCCACCTAACCCTGTGTTATTGAAGCAGCTATAAGGAAGATATGACCCCCCCAAAAAAATAATAATAAATAATAAATAAATGCAGTTGTCAATAGAAGACTGCAGCTCCCTGAACATTGTCATTAGTAAATCAGTCATTCAGACACAATCACAACACTCATAAAGTCCAATTAATAATTCTGAAATGTATTGTATTTTTTATGTAAATGTTGTTTGACAAAAAGACAAGACTGATTTTTTAAAATTTATTTATGAATGGCCGACAAGTAGATTTTAGGAAATGAATCTGAACAAAGCACTAAATGTTTTGTTGAAATGAAACATTTTCTTCTGCTTTATTATGCAGAAATTTGTCATTTGGATTTGGAAATTTGGATATATTCACTCACTGAACTCTTATCATTTTAATAATCCACTATATTGTGTAAAAAGTGCAGTTACGTCATTAAAAGTGGAACCTGGATAAAAAAAACAGAAGTGGCTTTTGATGGGGCGTTAAATTCAAAATGTTGATGAGGCTGCTACAGCGAAAAAAAAAAAAAAGAAAATGAAGAAATAAATTTTAAAAATCACCCAGGATGTGGATGAATGATGCAGGGACTTGGTGAGGCATTCAGGTGCGGATTAAAGATAACAGTTGGATCCTCATTACACCAGATAGGGGGAGATATGGAGGTTGTCGAGGATTTTGAGGATGGACAAAACCTCCAAAGTTAGATTTTTGTAGTCTACCATCATGATGACAGTACAGGTGTCATTGTGGAAACATGCTGCTGACAAACAGAGCATGGAGACCATCACGGGCATGCAGAAAATAGAAGGGAAAACCTATTTGGTACAAAAAGCGTAGTCATATAGTTGGTGAGAGTGTGCGAGGTCATCATCCAGGTCGTTTAAGGATCCGCCATGCCCTGGATGATAGAGAACCTGCGCTGACATACGTCATCTTCCAGTGATAAAAGGGGCCTATCGTAACGCATAACCAAGTCTTGTCCCTTCCACTTTAGCCAAATGAACAACCAGATTGGAGGAAAGGAATGGCCGACAATTATGGAGAAAACCATTGGTCAAGAAGTGACATTGTTTTATTAAAAAAAGATTTTTAAAAAATTGTAAAACAAAAGTTAATGTTGACACCTCTGAGACTGTCAACCCATGCAATTTGTTATACCTCCACTGTTTTACTTCTTGGCACACCAAGAAGTAAAACACCCCAACTTCCATCCCCCTGTTCTAATAGAAGTGGAGTAATCTTTGGCACAGGTAAACACACACACAGACACACACCTTCTCGCCTTTCTCAAAGCCGGAAAACTAACTGAGATCCAAGCCGATTCAAAGAAGTGAGAAGTGACGCACTTTGATCAAAGACGACCGTGTTTCCCTCCATCCCCTTCCAGCTCCTGCTCTCTTTCTCCTCCCCATCACCTTTTTTCCCCCTTGCATGTCTTCATCTCAAACCACTCACCATTCTTTACCGGGCAATCAATCTAAAAAGGATTTCACACACAGAGAAAAACTTATTCTTATTTAAACCTTATGCTTGATTAATGCAACATGTTTAAAGGATCAAGAACAGCCAAGACTGGCATTGATTAAAAAAAAAGAAAGGAATTGTATCTCCAAAGACAAAGTGGTCCAAACAGCTGGGTTTAGTGTTGAGTAATGGGAAACATGAATGGCCTTGGACAAAGAGACGCTCTGTGACGTCCAATAGCCAAGGACGTCACGCAGAGCCGCTTCGGCTGCAGAATGATATCAGCTAAGACCTGACACTCCCGCAGGGTGCAGTCCAGACTCTGAGGGCCAAGCCAGGGTACAAAGATTAGGATATCAGAGCTAAGGCTATTTTAGTGGTGAAGCCCCAGCTGTATTTCTTTTATCCAGACAAGGTTGAAAGTACAGTGACTGACGTGGAGATTCCTTTTATAAGCTGCAGCTACCTTGAGCAAAGTTCTCACAATATTGTTGTTGATTTGGTAGTGCTTGATAGGGTTAATAATTAGCAAAATAACTACTTTGTGAGGCATATTACCTGTGATAATTGCTTGTGTGCACAAACCAGAAGTGAAGCTGATATGTCATGCAAACGTACACAAAAAGTTCAAACTTTTAGTTGTTTGGCTTGAAAAGGTAAAGGATCACCAGAGTTTCATCCTCACAAGAATGTGAAACACTTGAATTTCCGTACAAAATGTGGTGCTGGAGGGGTTCTTTTTTTGTGCAAGCATCACTAGATTCTTTTGCAAAACACCTAAAGTCAGGTTTGAAACGTCGTCTGGCTGTCTCACTGTGTTTTATGTAAGGACGAAGATGAGCACACGGTACGGTGAAGTCAACCCGACGCTCCCTAAGCTTAAGAGTTGCCAAAGCGAGTTAGTAACAGAGCTCTAACAGTCAATATATGAAGTCCACAGTGTTGTGTGTTTAGCCAGAGATGCTCAACACACATTTTATTCATAGCGCTCCGTGCTAGTCCCGATTCCGCATGTTCCACATTACCAGCTTCGTTTATCAAAGGCTGTACTGTTGTGCGGTTTGATCGGCTCGATTGGTGATTTATGAACAACCTAAAGAGGGACTCGACTCGGCAGCCATATTGCGTAGGTGTCTAGTGATAAAGACTGAATTCCCAGAGCCAGTAACCATCAGGGAACATCGACTTTAAAGGACAATTCAGATCTTAACAATGTAAACAAAGAAAGAATAATAAAAATTCCCAACTAGCAAGATTAGCAGCAGGGCACATCCTGCACCTGAAACCTCTGTGCCGTTGGAGGGTTTTCAGCAGCAGGATTTGGAATTAATACTTTAATTCACAACAATTACTCACGCCCAACTGTGTGGACACGGTCACGTACTAAAGCAAATAGTAGAAACAGGAAACAATCCTAAATCATAGAGGCTGCTGAGATTAGCGCTCATTAAGACTACATTCTCTGCTTTCTAACAGTTTGTTATTGAGCTACTTTATTAATCCCTGTATGAGTAAAAAAAAAACTAAACAAAAAAATAAGTACATCATGTGAGAAGCCTGACGGACGTCCTTGCCTGCAAGTTGGCCTTCCTGGGATGTTTGGCGCAGTGGCTGGTAGGGGGGGGGGACAGGATGGAAAGAAGACTTAA
The DNA here is from genome assembly GCF_001649575.2 of Kryptolebias marmoratus. Taxonomy (NCBI): domain Eukaryota; kingdom Metazoa; phylum Chordata; class Actinopteri; order Cyprinodontiformes; family Rivulidae; genus Kryptolebias; species Kryptolebias marmoratus. The sequence continues at coordinate 20,312,497 of NC_051441.1, forward strand.
AATCATTTCCAACAAATACGAGGAGTGTTCTTCGCCGAAAAATATCCACCGCCGATTTACGATTTACAACAGCTATAACTTTTCCCTTGATACTTTAAAGAAATGAAGCCACTGCTCAGAAGTGACAAAGCCAGGCTGGTGGCAAGGACCTCAATTGTGTGTAAATGCTACCATATCTGAATTGCAAAAAACAAGTGAGGAAGTTGCTCTGACCCAACACCTCCGCCAAGTACCTTTTTCTATCCCCCCCCCAATTGGCAGTACATAAATACAATTCTACTGAACTGGGCTGAACTGGATTAGCTGGATCGTATCTAATTGGCTGTGAACTGAACTTCGCTTTCTCTGTGAAAGTGTCCTGAGATGCCCTCTGTGGCGAAGTGGAGCTAAAAGAATAAAGTAAACTGAAGCAAACTTTGAGCTGGGTTCCTGAAGCCCCGTTCGGTTCAGAGGAAAGTGTGCTGATGAAGGGGAAACACAACAAAGTCAGCCGGTGTGTCTGCATAGGGGTTTATCCTGGAGTGACATTAAAGTTACTGTGAAGTGTGTGTGTGTGTGTGTGTGTGTGTGTGTGTGTGTGTGTGTGTGTGTGTGTGTACTGTATGTACATTCTCAGGTTTACTTAGCAATATTACAGAACACTGTGTGCTGAAAGCCAAGCAGCCAAGACACAAACGATGATAGCCGAACATCTGAAGGTCACTTTGGAGTTACTACTTATTTGTTTTGTTTAACATCAGCTGGTGGAAATTACCACATTGCCTCAGTCAATTTGTTCTGGATCAAATAGTGCTTTTTTTAGCCAAACGGCTCCACACATGTGAGAAAGGAGTTTTCCCGCTGACGGAGACGTAGGAAAATAAAAAGGTGAATCTTCGTTTCCAAACGGATGCCGCCCGGGTCTCAGTTTTCTCTCGTCTCCTCTGCCAATGGCAATTTCCAATCCACTGTGTGCCAGCAGCGTCGTGCACCTCCTCCGCTCCTCCCTCGCTCCACTTTCAGGCTTTTATTTACAGCAATCATCTGCTCTGTGCGTTCATTGTTTTTCCCTGCTCCCATCGGCCATGTATGGCTGCTCTTTCTTCGCCAGCGACTGTAATTACCGAACGACGGGATCGTGTGAATGCGTGGCTGCAGGCGTGTGTGCGCTCGCGTCTCGGTCTTCACTCTATGCGAGTGAACGTATGCGACTGTGGGAGTCTGTCTTTACATAACATAACCGTGTATGCACTGATGATTTACAATCTGTGTGAGATCACCGTTTCCAATATCACTATAAAAACATCCATTTTGTACTTCCTGCTCTCCAACTCCCGTCCCACACCATTTCTGCACTCAATCTTCACACACATTGTGTATCTAAGTACGTAACAAGTAACTGGTTATTCTTAACATACCCCCACCATATGCTAGGACCCATATTTATACCAGCGATTCTGTCTAAATTCAGCGCAAACATTCAGAAAACGTTGTAGTGAAGCTTTGCCAACGCACAAACATGTTCTCCGTCATCAACAAATATTTTACCAGCCACAAATTGGGGAGGCTCCAGCTTTGGCTCCGTATTAAAACTGGATTTCATAACCGATCAAAGACATAGCCGATAGGGCTGAGCTTCTCTGGTTTGTGGTCGATGCGATAAGCATCTCGACACTCTGCCAACGACCCGATCCAGTAAAGACACACGAGCAGCAAAAACTAACACGATACGATTTAGCCCTCAATCACAAAACAATGTGATGCAACAGGAGGCTTGATCCAACGCAAGAAGGCTTTGAGCAAGGCCATTTTAAAAAGCAAAGAAACAATTTTATGTCAATAAATGAGACTACAGTCTTTTTATTTTGTTACTTTACAACCTGGAATATAAATGGATTTTTAATTTGATTAAAAGCAACTCCATAAAAAATACTTCAGTTTAATGACGTTAAACAGCAGGAAAAAAAGCTTTTAAATTATTTTAAAATGCTACAAAACTGAAAAATGATGAACGCATATGTACTCAGCCCCCAAAACATAATATTGTATGAAGCCACCTTCCGCTGCAGTTTCAGCAGAAAGTCTCTTTAGGTACGTCTCCATCATCTTGGTCCGTCTAACCACTGGACGTTTTTGTCCATTCTTCATGACCGAGCTGTTTCAGGTCTTTCAGGTTGGGTGGGATCTGCTTGTAACCATCCATCCATCCATCCATCCATCCATCCATCCATCCATCCATCCATCCATCCATCCATCCATCCATCCATCCATCCATCCATCCATCCATCCATTTTCCTTACCAGGATCAGGGTGGTGGGGGAGCCGGTGCACATATCTAGCAGGTCACTGAGCGAAAAGCGGGGGACACCCTGGACAGGTCTCCAGTCCATCACAGGGACACAGAGACAAACAATATTCACACACTCACTCACACCTAGAGGCAAATCAGAACCACCAATAAACCTAACATGCATGTTTTTGGTCTGTGGGAGGAAACCGGAGTACCCGGAGAAAACCCACACTTACACAGGGGGGAAACATGTATAGTCCCCACAGAAAGACTTAGAGGAGATCCTGCGACCTTCTTCCTGTGAAACAACAGCTCTAACCACCGCTCCGCCATGCTGCCCGCCTACACTGATGGATTTTCTTTTCTATTTAATGCTAGGTGAACGAATCAAATATGTAACATTTAAGAAATGACCTGAATATACAGTACTTCATCCCTTAATGACACCTTTCAAAAGACCATCTTTAAAGTTAGTACTCTTCAAAACGTTTTTAGCACTTTCATGAACAAGACACCAAGCATTGGATAAAAGCCGACCACTCGGATGTGTTGACGCTTGTCAATAAGCTGATAGAAACAATCAATGTGAAGATTGAACGACAAAAGTAGCTGCAGTCCTTTCATAAACAGTTTGGAAAGTGAAAGACTGGTACCTTATAAGATATATCTGAAGAAGCAACAGTGAGTTCCTGTCACTTAAGTTCAAAAAACTATTTACTTTGTCTAAACAAATACATTTTTCAGTACTTAAGAAATATTAAACTATACTGACTGTTCCCTTCTTTAAAAGATGTTTGGACTGATAGGCAAACAAAACATAAATTCAGATATTATTAAAAAAAATATAAAATCTTTAACGCTCTTTAATCTTTAACATCATAAAAACATTGACTAGACTCCCCCCCTCCCTGCGTTTTCTTTGTAATTTAAACAAAATTGCTGACACTTGGACGATAAATTTCATGGTTCAAGCCTTAAAGTCCAGCCTTTCTTAATACAAAATACCAGACGTAGTAAATGTTTTTTATTTAATCTGGGGGGCTTCAAGCAGATATGAAGCTCCCCTTTTCTCTAACAATTTGTCCAAAATATTGTGCTCTAACAAGGCTCGACGGAACAAACTGACACTTTCGTAAAATAAAAACAAAACAAAAAAATCCAAACATGGTATGGGTGTTCGCTTCAGGTAAAATAGGTCTCTTTTTATTCTTCCTTCCTTCAAAAGACTAAAAACTCGGCCGTACATGGAGGCAACAGAAAATCCAACACTGACCTTCTGAAATCAAAGCTCTCCAGCTCTCTCTCAGTGCGTCCAGCTTCTCTTCCTCCTCCTCCTCCTCTACCTCTTTGTTTCCATCTACCCCCATCCTCCCTGTTCCCTCACTCTTTAATAATCAGCCGCGACGAGGACGGCCAAGAATGTAAGTTTGCCATGGCTGACCTTGGTTTCGCCTCTCCTCTCTGTTTACGTGGATGCGTTAGAATGACTGTGCCGGG
>NC_051441.1:20316267-20328022 GCF_001649575.2 Kryptolebias marmoratus
CCCCCACCCCCCCACCTCATCTCTCAGCCCACTGTTGGTGTTGTTCATTCAGCAGCAGAGGTCCGCGGACCGGCTGCAGCTGCATAACTGACCCTGCTGCCGGGAAACGCAGGAATAATCATAATGTGGCAGCCGGTCCTGCTGACAGAACAAGATCAGAATCCAGGCTGGTAATGGGACTGCCACAATAACAAACCGTAGTAGACCAAAATCAGATTAATCTGAATGAATGTCAGTTGATCAGGACGTTCATTAAATTGATGCCCTAGCACTTCTTAAAGGAATGCATATAAGTTGGCACCTTTCATGCTAGAGTTTTAAACTAAGATCATCCTACAATGAAAGAAATGGGTTTATAAATGTTTTGGTCGAACCTTGCAAAATGACGTGATGCAGAATTTCATGCGATGCTGTGAGACCTGACAAGTTGCATTAACGCTCAGACAATGTGTTAAGCATGGCTCTCAGCTACTGTCACACTAAATTGTAGCTTAATATCTGTAGGACTGACTGAGCTATAACCATTTTTGCGTAAACTACTGCCAATAAGCTGTGGAGGCCACAAGGGTGACTCCAAGGGTTAATCAGTTGTAGATATATATACGTCCAAAGATTACTTTCCGAGAGTTACTTTGAGATCTGCCCACTGGTTCATGAGATATTTTGTTAACAGAGAGGGTTGAAGCCAAAGTTTTGAGCAAATTGTAGCGCTCAGAGTACGTGCCGGTTATCAGTCTCGGCTACTACAACACCAATTTTTAGTGCCATGTCTGTAAAGCTGGTTAAGTTATAGTCATTTTTTGTGTTTGCCAAGGTCGCACATATGTGGCGGCCATCTTGAACGGGATTGACTTCAAAATTTAACTGGCCGTGGATGTAAATTCAATAATAAGTTCTGAGAGTTTCATTAAAAGCCACTCACTGGTTCGTGGGATATTTTACTAATGCTACAGACAAACAAATACACACACAGAGGCCCAGGCAAAACCATAATCGCCCTTTCACCTTCAGCAGCAGGTGATAATTACAAACAAGTTAAAAGACCTCATCTTCACTACGAGTCTTGCATTGGATTTCGCCAAACCCATTCTGTTATTGAACAGGCCTAAACTCTAGTCCTGCTTTCATCTCTCCGACGTCTCCATCCTCATCTCAACCTTGCCTTTTACAAAAACCTGCAAATCCTCCCTCAGATTCTCAGCCAACCAATCCTGATGTTATCTGGCCAAGTCGTTTCGAAAATGCCGTGGTATTGGAAATAAGTAATAAACCCTGAGCTAACCCGAATCCCACTGCTGAATACTTTGACCATACTGAGTCTGGAGAAGAGGAGCTTCAGTTTCGACGTGCTGAGGTTTTACGATTTCCTCTTGTCCAAAAACAATGATACCAGTAAGCCTGAAAAGGTATTATTCAACTGCGATTAGATATTAATGATTAAATGTCTAAATTGAATACAAATTTGGAATAAAAATATATTTTTGTCTCAAAACAAAAACAAAAACAAAAATCTGATGAAGGAAATAACAGTTTCCTTCATCAGCTTCATTATAAGCCGTTTTTGTTTTTACAGTAGTTGGCAGGCAACTACCACTTTAAATCTCACTTGGCTCATAGCTGGTAACTAGAAAACTTCTGAAAAAATTTAGAAGGGTTCCATGGTATACTGAGCAAAAAATATAAACGCAACACTTTTGTTTTTGCTGCCATTTTTCACGAGCTCAACTCGAAGAACTAAGACTTTTTATAGGCTTTTTTCTCCCAAATATTCACTTCTCCTTTGCCGAGATAATCCATCCCCCTCACAGGTGCGGCGTACCAAGATGCATTGGACAGCATGATTGTTGTGCAGGTGTGCCTTAGGCTGACCACAATTAAAGGCCAATCTAAAAATATGTAGTTTTATAACACAGCACAATGCCACAGATGACGTGTGCAATTGGCATGCTGACAGCAGGAATGTCCACCAGAGCTGTTGCCCGTGAACTGAACGTTCTTTTCTCTACCATAAGCCGTCTCTAAAGTCGTTTCAGAGAATTTGGCAACACATCCAACCGGTCTCACAACTGCAGAGATTTCCACACATTTGTGAACAACGTTTGAGAGGAAAAGGCCCGTTGTATACATAGTACAGAACTTAGATCTTTGAGTTCAGCTCATGAAAAATAGAAGCAAAAACAAAAGTGTTGCATTTATATTTTTGTTCAGTGTAGTTTTTGCCCAAAATTCCAACATAAGTTTATAATAATCTTTTTTTTTAGTCTACATTTTGATGTATGAACCCTATAGGAAGTGTCAAGGGAACGAAGATTAAAAGAAATGGTATAGCTGCCGCCAGAGCCTCATTATGGTACACACCCCTGTGTCTGTCACTCCCTGACTGCCAAGGTAACGAGAGGCAGGCAAACATGCAGACTGAGAAATAGGCCTTAAATAAATAGTTGCCGTGTGGAAACTAGAAGTCAAATTTTGAAAACCTGAACCAAGAGCGGCAGGAAACTCTGATCCCTTATGGAGAAAACCACGTGAACATTACATATGTAAATATTGATTTCTTCATGTTTCCTGTTTGATTTTAGAACATTTTTAATCATATGCTCATGTGATCCCATGTGGTAAAACGTGACCACATGGGATCACATGTAAAAAACATTAAATTCATGTTTTGTTTTGGGGTTTTTTTACCATAAGAGAAAACAGCTTTTTTAAGCTTACATATTTCTTCTTTATGTAGCAGATGTGACAAAAAAATCAAAAAGATGCTTCACTTCCAGGTTTGAAGGTAAAATTTTGAGCTAAAGGATAGCTGAACTATTGAACCCTGGGTGTTTCAACAGTACAATCACCCCAAACACACATCAAAACTGGTTTCTGAATAGATATATTGGAATAATAAAAATATCCTGGCTGAATTATGCCGTTGGATTTCCACCCTGGAAAGAGAACGGTTCAAAGAAATCATTAAAAATCCAAAATTCGTTTGACATTCATCCCCATGAGTGTATGTAAACCTCTGCTCCCAGCTGTACACAGCCAGGATTTTCCTCTCTTGATGTCGTCAGTGTTGCAACACCATGTTTCTACAGAATGCTGGAAAATTAAAAACACACCCAGGCTAAATGGAAAGAATTTCCTTGTTTTTGTTGGAGAAAACAAGAAGAGCGTTCATCTATCACTGCTGTGTTCATTGAAGGAGTACACCAATTTTTTCTAAACGAACAAAAAGGTTATCTCTCTGTTTTGCTTGTTTCGTTTGTAGATATATGAATCCTAAATGGGACTGAAAAGTATGGGCGATAAAAATAAATGTGATCGTCTTTTTCCCCCCAAGGAAGCGGATAAAAGAACCATTTGTTCAGGTAACGCACTGAACTCTTCTGCGGACATGCAATCCATGCAGAGCCACATACAAACTGAAACAGAAAACACTCACATATTCAGGCCTTTGGCTGGACACGCTCACACACACTCGGCATCGGCACAGCAGTATTCTCGTAGAGCCCACAGATGACTCATTCGGGGCCCTTCTTTCACGTACAAACTCGCAAACGCAACGAGACAATGTGATCTCATCCTGCTTTTTGTTGGCCCCACATGCCCTTTATTGCAGCAGCACTTCAACGGGACCACTTTGATGCATACATGACCTCATTCACACAGAACCACCCCCCAATCCCAGCTGTCTCCGACTCTCTGTGAGCCCGCCCAAAACTCAACCGGACCAGAAAACTTCAAACACGCCACCAGACGTTCAGCTCGTACAAGCTTCTGATCCCAAGGCTGGCTCTGCCTCCTATACTTCTTATACGTTGCCGCATGTCAGAGCCTCAGGTGGCGAGGCAGGGGGGGGGCTTGGAGTTGTCATGGCAACGCCAAGCAGAGGGAGGGCCCACGTGCCGGCGTTAGGATGTGAGGAGACTGCCAATGATGAAGGGTGTGGGACTCCCTCTGACTTAAAGAGGAGGGGGAGGGTTCCTGAGGTGAGGCCGGGACACTGATCTGCCTGGCTTTGTAATATCATCTTTACTAATGACTTCCATCCGTCCGTCGCAGCGTTGTTTCCACTTCTCTGTCTTCGCAGTTCATTCAAAAAGATCGAGCACTACGTCGGTCTTGAGACACGCATAAACAGTGAGCAGAAAAAGCGTAATGTTGTTGATATTCACGCTGCGAGACGTAGAAAATACATATTTGCAAAACGAGAGCGCCGCAGTAGTGCAGCCCATAGCATGACTGGATGAGGGCATTAGGAAATGTCATGGGGCGGCAGTGGCTCGGGGGGTAGGGGTTTGTCCTGTAACCAGAGGGTTGCAGGTTTAAACCCCTGCTCCATCCATTTCAGCTGCTGTGTCCCTGGGCAAGACTCTTCACCTGCCTTGCCTACTGGTGGTGGTCAAGGGGCTCGGTGGCGCCGGTGTAATGGCAGCCTCACTTCTGTCAGCTGTGTGTGGATGAATGAATGGGTGAATGAATGTAGTGTGAAAGCTTTGGGGTCCTATACAAGTGCAGGCCATGGTTGGTAAACGAGCTGTTCTTCTGTGAAGCTTTTTTTTTTGTACACAAGAAACACCTGACATTTACCTGATCAAATGAAGTACATATTAAAATGTTATTTCTAAGAACACAAAGATGTCATAATAGGTGACATCGATTATGACAATGTTGATTTTTTTAATTAAGCTAAAAATGGGTGTCAGCTTTTGCTCCTCCACATCGAGTGGAGCCAGTTGAGGTGGTTAGGGCATCTGGTAAGGATGCCCCCTCGATGCCTCCCTAGGGAGGTGTTCCAGGCGCCTCCAAGTAGAAGGAGAACCCAGGACACGGTGGAGAGACAGTGTCTCTTGGCTGGCCGGAGAATATCTTGAAATCCTCCTGGAAGACCTTGAAAAGGTGGCCGTGGAGACAGATGTCTGGGCCCAGGACCCGACTCGCGAACAAGCGGCAGATAATGGATGAACAATAATGAAAAACGTCACTTTTTATTTTCCTAAATGTTTCAACAACAAATTTAAAAGAACAGCTCATCTCCACGACACAATTCTGCGGCTGCAAGAGTGTTGGGGGTAGTTCTAAATGTTTTTAGAGATGGAGATTCTTCGAGAAGAAGAAAAACAAAATAATCATAGGAAGTTTTTTTTAAAGCTCCTTTGTTTCCACTGAATAGATGTTTGAGGAAAACTTTTCCACTAGAATCTGGGCTCATGTTTCATAAATTAACGTTGTGGTGGGCTAGTGTTGACTGGAGTTGTGATCTCATTTCCCTGCAGCTTCATTCTGTTTTCTCTTTAAGCTCTGTTTTGTTCAAACAACAATATTTTAAGTAAAAATGCCTAAAGATGCCTTGTTCTGGATAGGCAAAGCCATGTGATGCATTTTCTGCAAAAGAAGAATTTCTCACCACAGTTTCCTGCAGTTCTTACCAGAAACATCCTCAGAACATGTTGAATATTCAGGCTTTTTGCTTTAAACATACAAATAATGGGAGCTTTATTTTCTTTATTTGTCATGCTGTGGTTACAAGTCTTACCCTTTATTTTGTGGTGTACTGTAAAGCCCCAAGTTGACTGTAAACAAACTAAAATATAACTGCTGATTTACAATTTTGGAGGGAAATTAGTCATTTAGATGAATCAAATAATTAGCCACTTCTCGTCTAAGCACTTCTACAAGTTGAGGTTGTTCAAAAAGATATTTACAGCAATAATATACTAAATGTTCATAATTTCAAAGCTGCTGGAATATTCTTAAAATGCAAACCAAAACAAAAACAAAGGTAAGGTCCCAGAATAGGAGCTTAGCTACTATTTGTTGAAGTCTGTTTTCTTATGTGGCTTCAAGACTAACACCACAAAATTAAACAGCTGGCTGTAACTTTGCAATAAATACGACACTACTTTTTGCCAAATTACTGTGCGGCACAAACCAAAATAATTTTAGGATGGACGTGGCATAAAGTTTTGACCCATATCAGACCAGGCTGATTCGGCAGTAATGCTAAAGTATCGTACCAGCAGCTTAAAATGATTGTATTGTGGGGAAAATTATCGTATGCACCCAGTTTGCTTACTAAAGTGGCTCAGATATATCTCCTTCAATAGCACATTGTTATAGACAGCATGTTATAAAACATAACACATTTTTTACCTTTAAAAAATCTAACAAAACAGTTTAAAAAAGGGCCTGGTGTGGAGTACAGGATGGGATAATATGCAGTTCAAACAAGCTAGCGTGTTTTTTCTACACATCATATCACAGTTGTGTTTGGTAATGAATTAATTTAGACATGCAGTGAAGCGGTCAGTTATAGTACATTATGGAATTTTGGGGAATTATTGACTATACATCACGCAGAGGGCAAACATATTGTACAAATACAATATTTACTGTACGTCTTCACAGCTTGGTTTAGCTTGTAAGCAGGCTAAAAATGGCTAATTAAACAACAGTGATGTTTATTTGTTGCTGAAGGAAGGGCAGGTTTTTGAAATGCAATCAATCCAATATTGAGATTATTAAATAATATAGAAAAAAAAGATAAGGTATTGCTAAAGACATTAGTAATTTCAGGGGGGCATTCTGGGCTGACAAATTTACAAGTGGCAAAAAATAAAAAGTACATTTGTGCATACTGTCACTAATGATATTGCAACCTGGTACAAAACTAATTACGACTAGTTTCCCCTTTCAGGGCACCAAACTCTAAACACTGTTCTCGTTTTGTGACGACACTTTCTCAGACAATGTGACCCTTTTTAAATCTGTTAGCTAAGCGCTACGCAGCAGATAAATGCGCATCTCTTTGGTAAAGTCCATCTGATATAACCATAGAGATTTACACACTCTGTGGGCCGCTTTTCTTTAAGTGAAAGGTTTTATGAGACATTTTCCCCAAGATAATTTTATGGCACACGAGTTCCATTCGAGTTATTGACATTTACTGCACAGCAGGCCTTTTTGAGTCGCCTTAATCTCCCGTCTGTTTCAGCTCTGTAATGTGTGATATGACAGAAATGTCATTTAAATGTCAGATAACTATACACAGAAATGAAATATGCAATGAAAAGACTTTCTTTCTTATTAATAAAAAGGCAAGTGACGTGGCCATGTGAGAAACCCATGTACAATGTAGACAATTTTAAAAGAAATATTCAGGGGTGCCAATGCAGCCACTGCCTGAAATCCCAACATATGCAAATGTTCTTCTATAAAGCCCAATAGGGATTTGGGACTTACTTTTTGCAATAATCAAAGTTGACATTTTGATAACTGGAGAAGAAGTGTAAGGAGAAAATGGCAGAAGCGTCTGGTTGTCATGCAGAAATTTTTGTGTCTATATTGTTTATTGAAGGAAATATAAGAAGTTCAAAGGACCCTTCACTTCCAGTTTTGAGAAAAAGACTGAGCTCAGATACAACAGAATATTTGTGGGTGTACATGTGGCCCTTTGAGAGGATTTGAGAGAAAACCGTCCTATAGCAGTGAGAGACACTCTGGGCGTAGGAAGACAAAAATGTCCACCTTTCCATGTGTTAACTGTATAAGAAGTGTAAGGATTTTTTTAAATAATAAGAGTTAGTTTGCAAATAATTTGGGCAATTTAAGCAGCTCAAAAGTTAGCGCTGAAAGTTGTTACTAAGCTGAACATTTTGTGGGAAAATCTACAAAGATCATCAAATACAAAATGTGACTGCATAAAGATATTAAAATGTCAGTTCAGATCCAAAAAAGCCAACTTTCTGTGACCCATTTAAACTTTGAATGATGGTTCTACTGACAATTATAAATGAGCTGTAGAGCTCCAAAGAGGATTGGGTATTTTTCACTTATTTTGCCCCAAATCCCATTGTTGTTCTATTGGGAACTTTTTTTTGCAGTTTTTTGCAAATTTTGCCAACACCATATGATGTACTGGTACAAAACGTCACAGCACACTTTTCCCAATAGAGCCACATGTTTTGATGTATTTGTTTTGCATGGGTTTTTCCTCGAGCTGCAGGAGTAGTAGCAAATTAAAAATTGTGACGGTAGCCAAAGAATAACAGCTGAAAAGTCATAAGAAGCTTTGATGCTCATGTTTTGGCCCCCTTAATTATACTGCCTGTTCCAAACCAAGCACACAGAGCTAGTGAGTTTAGTTAGGGAAAAAAAAGAAAAAGTGGATAAATAATAGAAAAGGGTTATCTTTATGTCATCTTTATTTAGCTGCTATGGTTTATTTCCCTTTATTTGTCACTGTCCTAGTATATGAATCTTCTGTGAGGTTTTTAAACTTTGCATTTGATCTGCCACAAAATTCTTTAAGTCTTACCTGAACGGGAAGAACAGCCGACGAGGCTCTCGAGAACTTTTTCTGCTTCTTGCGTAGTTTTACGTCTACAAAGGCTTTGTGCGGTGAAAAGTAAAGCCTAGGCCCTCCCAAACTCTTGTGGGCTACTGCAGGCTTATTCAGTGCTTGGATTGTGAAGCTTGTTCAGTGTGGAGTCCATAAAGCCATGTTTCCTGCCGGGTGGCACGTCGCTTCTCTGGAGGGGGTCCCTGGCTACGGTTTTTTGCCCCTAAGGCAAAGGGAGAACGCCGGTGCAATTCGTTACCTGCTGGACAGATTAAAGCCTCACGGTGAATGCTGCTGTCGAAAGGCTCTCCTGGGTCCACAAGGTTTCGAGGATCCAAAACTCTGTGACAACTGAGGTATAAATCTGCCTGGCAGGTTCAACGAGTAAAGGGTCGAGGCTGTAGTTTGTGTGTAGCCGCCTCCCTCCGTCCAGCTAAAACATTTGTCTTCTGGTCCAGGCTAACAGGGATCGGTACAATTAGCAGCTTTAAAAAATGGCTTGAGGTTCCACGTCAGTGCTGGTCATCGGTTGCAAGGGCTTGGACGATAAAGCAGGTTTGCATGAAGAATAAAACAGGTTCAGTTGGTGTGTTTTAGCTCCTTGTTACAATCACTAATGGAGGTAGGCAGTGAGAGGGATTCCCTGAGGTAAAGTAGAAAAAAGGTGCTTGAAGAGGCAAAACAATGAGAAGAAATTGAAAGCAGATAAAAAGTTGCTGCTTGTTCCTTTTCTAGTTTCTTGGGAGGTGGGCAGCAGAAGGGTTTTGTTTTTTGGTTTTTTGTTTGACTAGGCTGTGGCAAGACGGTGTGTTTGTTACGCTTAGTGTTTCTGCAAAAAGAATACTGATGATGATCCGAAAAAGAGACGAGGCTCGGCTCTTCTTAACAGGAACAGATCAGTTTCTCCGAGATGTCCGCCTGGGGAGGAAGAGACAAAAAAATAAAATAAATAAATAAAAATGAAATCAATTACAACAACCGTAAAATGGCTGATGGACAAGAATTGGGTTTGTGACAGTCACGAGCATGAGCTCAAGTCGCAAATGAGTCCTGAAGAACTGCCAGTTTGGTTGGCAAATGAAAGTGTTACCCTAATCATTAATGGATAAAATCAAGATGAACACACGTATTTAACAGTGACGAGATCAGATCAGACTAAAATATGGTTTTGTGGGAAGGCAGAATGAAGTAGGAAGATATCCGAAGACCCCAGGATGATAGTACAACTACCTTCTTGGGTGCTGTTTTATGAAACTAAAGCAAACACATGGGGAAAAGGGAAAAGGGTGACAGGTACCGCTAATAACACACACACGAAGAGACATTCGGACATCCTGATTTCTGATGCAAAGGTAAGCATAGTAAGGCTAACATCAGACCCAGAGCTACCGGTGTGTTAAAAAAATCTATTAAGTGTTCAGCTAACGTTACCAACCAGAGAAGGAAATTCATTTTTAATGGGACTCTAATAAACCTTTGACAAACACGTTCCAAAAAAGCCAGCAGGTGTTGAATAAAATCAGAGATTTTTCTCTGTTTCTCACGTCACACTGGAGCCTTCAGTCTGTTGGAAACAAGAGGAGATAAATGTTTTAAAAAGTTTATTTTATATAAGATGTAAATCTAGCTCTCAGTGTATGGCACATTCTAACCTAACCATTTCATAGCAGATTACTGCGCCAAGTGTCTACATCTGAGTTAATAGAGATCGCGAAAAATGAAAGGGAAACCTGAAAATACACTCGTATTTTAGTAGACAAGATGTACTGCAGGTTTAGCCAACTAAAACTAACCAATTACTTTTTAGTCAAAAGACTGTGGCTAAAACTGAATCGAAATGTGTTGCCAAAAATAATCAGTGGAAATACTAACCACCTAAAGAAAGAGGGAGAGATATGGACATCTGATGCAGAAACACATTCAGTGCCTTTCCGAAATGTGATTTTAAGTTCATTAAAGATGCTAACAAAACCAATAATTTCACACATTTCTGTTGATTTGCAATTTACCAGATTAAAAAAAAACAAAACCAGAATCTCCAGATGCCCAAGCTGCTCTGAGGCTGTAGTTGATACCGAAAGCAGATGTTGATTTTCAACGCTCAACGGAGCATGTTGGAATACTAAGAGCTAATGAGAAACTGTAGCTGATGTCAAGGATTATACATTTTTATGAGTAGTAAAATATCTAATGAAAGTTGAACTGGTTATAGTCATGCATGAGAGTTTGGGGGATCCCAATGACTGCAATCCTTGAAGTGTCAACCGTGTTTTTAAGGGTCAACAGGATAAGCAGCAGTCATAACATGACTTTGACATTTGTCAAAAATGCTTCCATGTCACAGTTTTATGGATGTCTCAGTCTAAATAAGAGTAGCAAACTCATCAAGTCAAGTTGCTCTTGCTGTGTTAGTGTGATTTTATTTGTAATTTTGGTTTATCACACTTTCTTTTAATGTCTCAGTAACTTCAGATACAGTCAGTAATCTCTCACATCATAGTCGTGTTTTGTTGATCTGTTCTTCAGCTTCAACATCTGGGTCCCAGTCCGAGGTCTACCTATATACTGTCGTTGGTTTGATCTGTGAAGGTCTGGGTCAGCATATATTTCCTTGTGTGTTCTCAGTCATTTATATACCGACGAAACCTACGGAATAGTGGTTCCCTCTAATCCCACACTATTTTTAGAACGAGGTGCCTCTCCATGTGTTTTTGTTTTTTAAAGATGGTTTGCTACCTATTTGAGGCTTGAGGTTTGAGTTCCAAGCACCTTAACTGTAATGAGCTGATTGATATTTTGGCCAGCTGATCTCCCGTGTTCCCTCCCCTCCCTCTCGAGGGTGATTAGGGTTTCTGATGGCCTGGTCCATGTGCAAGTCACACGAACGAAGGCGCAAACTGAAGTGAAAGTGATTGGGGATTACGTTCAGTAATACAATGTCCTGGAAATTTGAAACCTGACACCACCTCAGCAAATTCCAAGAGATCAAATAATAAATAATATGAATAATAATTTAACTTTAGGAATTTGCCATGCCCTCGATGACTGAGAATCTACACCAGCCCATTCTGTTAAACACGATTCTTAAATAACACAAGTAGAAACAATCCATGCTAAACTAAAGGGTTAGTATCTCACAAATACTCCAATGAGGTACTGAAGCTGGATATACAGGTGCTGGTCATAAAATTAGAATATCATGAAAAAGTAGATTGATTTCAGTAATTCCATTTAAAAAGTGAAACTTGTATATTATATTCATACATTACATACAAAATCATATATTTCAAATGTTTATTTCGTTTAATTTTGATGATTACAAATGACAACAAATGAAAATCTCAAATTCATCATATCAGAAAATTAGAATCTTGTGAAAAGGTTCAAAATTGATGGCACCTGGTACCACACTCTAATCAGCTA
>NC_051441.1:20329294-20352886 GCF_001649575.2 Kryptolebias marmoratus
ATCAAAATTAAACGAAATAAACATTTGAAATATATGAGTTTGTATGTAATGTATGAATATAATATACAAGTTTCACTTTTTAAATGGAATTACTGAAATCAATCTACTTTTTCATGATATTCTAATTTTATGACCAGCACCTGTATTGCATCTGTCGCAACAAACGTTTTTACTAAAGCAGATCCTTGGAATCGCAATGGTTCAAGAAACCTGATGCAAAAACGAGTTTCTACACACTGGATATCCCAACTGCTCTGTGGCGGAGACAGATGCCAAAGACAAGCAAACGCGGAGAGCTCATTGTGCAACAGAAGAAGCTGCAGGACTTGTTCAGCATGCAAAGCCGCCGCGGCAATGTCTACTGTTGGCAGACCGCATCTGAATGTGCTCAATGTGCACCCACGCATGCGTGACGACCCACACACAAACACACCTACCCTGTTAACCTTCCTCCATCTGTACAAGCTGCTCCTGGGACCCCCTGCCTCATAAATGCAAGTACAAATTAGTTCCACTCTGTGCCCACAAACAACAGTTGAGTGTTATTATAAAGAACACTAGACACAAAATAAAGAAGACATGCCATATTTGAAGTATTATCTTGTTTTCTGCCAACAAAAACTGTGTTGGTAGAAAGGTTTAAAAGGACGGACGCTTACGCCCACCTTGACCACATGGCTGCTACAAACACAACCAGATGCCAAAATCAAAATGTCCTCCTAAATAAATGACTAAAGTTACTGGACCTTCTGGCATTAACCTGCAAGCGATTCCTGGTATTTCTATTTCCGTGCTGATCTTGTTGGTAACAGCTATAAATCTCACACATGCTGACATATTGTTCCTGTTCGGAGACAAAAACCCTCTCACGCAGGCGAATAGTTTTCATTCCAAAAAAACTCCTTCCTCATTGCTACTCTTCCGTTCACATTTCGGATCGGTTTAAGCTGCACTGACAGCAGAGGCCAACTGCACCAGAGGCAGGACATGCAAAAAAAAAAAAAAAAAAAAAAAATTAAACAGTGAGATAAATCTTTTGACAGAAGGAATCAAAGTAGTCAGAGGGTCGTGTTATTTCATATAATATGCATCAGTTAGTAAAAGGGGCAGTACCATCCCCCACTACTTGCACCGACAGATGTGGAGTGAAGCCTGTGGTTGGAGGTTTGCCAGAAAATACCCTAAAAGTGGTGAAAGAAAGAGCTGATGGTTACCTGCACACCAAGCTGACTGGAAGAGCAGAAAAACAAAGACCTCTGTTCTGAATATTCACCAAAAAAAAACCCAAAACAAACCTTCATTGCTCTTCAAATTGCCATTGCCTTAACGACCAAAACTTATTAAAAGGAGCATTCTGCCAATTTCCAAGCTCTCCGAACAGCCTGAGATGAGTGAAATGAAGTTGACAGGGCTGACGAGCTAACAGAGAGTCCAATCCACCAATAGTGGATCGTTGTTCGTTTCTGCACCTTCATTTTGGTTGTTAATTTCTCATGATACAGTTATTTGCATGGAAGCAGCAGTTCTGGTAGTCGAGAGAACCGCGTAATGTGAGAATGAGGGCAACGGGACCATCCTAATATCAGCATTTGCATGAACCACTGCAATACAAGAATCATTTTGAGTATCTTTCGGATGACAGAGATCTGCTACGGAAGTTGGTTTCAGACTGTTTTATGAAGCTAATAGTGACCAGTCCGGAAAAAGGCCACTTCCACAGCAGATCTCCGTCATCTCAAAAAAAAAAAAAAAAAACCAAGGACCTTCAAAGTTTCCCGGTGGTTCATGCAAATACTTTGTTCTGAAAACTTTTGCACTGCAGTTATTTGGGCAGAAATGCTAACACTCCTGCCAGAAATGGCCCCAGGCTGTACTGGAAGGACTCCAGCTCGTTGCTGATGCTCGTTGTGCTTGCAAATAAATACAGTGGAATTTTATGTAAATAAACATGTAATGGGAAGCTGACGGTGGTTGATGATGATCTACGAAATGGAGTTTGCGTGAACCGCTATGGATGGTCGAGACCATTTTAAGGCGGAAGCAATCAGCGTTGGTCGTGGACCCCGCTTGGACTGACGATTAGATAGCGCTTCAGTCCTGTCAAAATTAAAGTCTCTTTCTCCGCAGAGCTCCATGTTTAAATGGGTGGAACATCCATGTAATGATATAACCTCCTGTCACACTGTTTACTGTGATAGAGCTGAAAAATTCCTCCAATTCTAATTCTAGTCAGCTTTGTAGAACATCTGAACATCTTCTGCTATTAACTTTACTGGTTTCAGAGCAGTCCTGAGTGGAAATCAAGCGTTTTTAATCTTCTTTTATCTCCACTTCTTTTGGTCACTGGCTCTGATGCTGCTGCCTCAACAAATAGATGGGGGAAAAAAAAACTGCTCTGCTGAACTTTTAAAAACAAGTTACATATGCAGCAAACGCCGATGGGCCTATTTTTCCTCGGGAAGCAGCCTTTGTGCTGTCTTTTTTGTTTTTCAAATTTCCAGTCCAATCTATGGTTCATGTGAACACCAAAATATCTGTAGTCCATCGCGACCGTCATCAGTTCTTCAAGGTAGCTGGCGTTCATTCTACATCTTGGAAAGGCTCAACAGAATGTGACCTTCCAATCATCCCGGCACACAACACTCGTCTGCCAGTTCTCTGAGCGCCTGAACTTGCTGAACTCACCACACCACTGCAGAACATCCAGGACAGATGTCTGAGTGCGGTCAGATGTCTGAGAGAAGAGTACAGACCACAGCAGTGCTCATATGTTACAAACATACTGTGTCTTCTGCGTATACTTCTGTGCATACACTTTTTTTTTGTTGCATTTGCTTTAATGAATCCAAAATATGAAAGCTACCAATAAAACTTTGATAAATATTTAACAGAATGAAACCTAAGGCCCGTTCTAGCGCTATAAGAGTCTTGCTTAAACAAGAACCACAATTTTTGTTTGTGTGAATTGAGCTCACAGTTCTGTCAAATGATTCTTTATGCAAATGAATAAACAGACTTTGTATCCTAGTAACAATAAGTAATGTTTAGATTAGGCACTCAAAAGACAAACAATGATAGTCACAAAAAATTCAAGAACACTACACCATCTTTATGAAGAAGAGAGAGCTGAGCTGCAAGGCAAAACTCTGTTTACAGGTCAGGCTACGTTCCAACCCTCATCTATGGTGACCAAAAGAATGAGATCTCAATACAAGCGGCTGAAATAAGCTTTCTCCACAGGGTAGCTGGGCTCTCCCTTAGAGGTAGGGTGAGAAGTTCAGTTCTCCGGGAGGGTCTCGAATGAGAGATGCTGCTCCTCCACATTAAGAGGAGCCAGTTGGTTTAGGCATCTGGTAAGAATGCCACCAGGACACCTCTAACTTGAAGGAGACCCCAGGGAAGACCAAGGACATGCTGGAAAGACTATGTCTCTCAGCTGGCCTGGGAGTGCCTTGGAATCCTCCCGGAAGAGCTGGAAGAGAGATGTCTGGGCTTCCCTGCTACTAGCCCCACAACCTGACTTTGGAACAAGTGGTAGATAATTGATGGGTGGATGGATGGATGGATGGTACACTTGTTTAATTTAAATCTCCTAAATGTTGTTATTTACTAAAAGATGCTCAAACATATATACATTTTTATATTCTAATAAGAAGTTTTCAAAAAGAAAACCTGACAATGCTGAAAAATCCCCTTCAGAAACAGCATCAGTGAAGGATAAAGCATTAGGTCTGATGCAGTGATACAACCAATCAGGCCTCACTAATAAAGGGACTCGGTGTTTCTGTCAAATACGTGCAAGTAGTTTTTGATTAAGGAACAGATTGAACTGAAGGTTGCAGGTTCGATTCCCATCCTCGGGCCTGTCTTTGTAGAGTTTGCATGTTCACCCTTACATATGTGGGTGTTCTCTGGGTTCTCCGGGTGACATTTCAGGTGTTGTGAGAAATTTCTGGTACGAGTACCTTTGTGGCAGTGCTTTTAAAGCATCCTTCGCAGATGTTTATTCAATGTATGCCTTTCCAGTGCTGTTTTTCTTCACAGTCACTATAAGCTTCTGAATGTCACCTGGATGTTGGCTTTTCTTTTATTGGCTTCACACCCCTCTCCCTCTTTGCTAATATTTAAACACCGCATATGCTGGAGAATATTCCGGATTGGCTGGGAATTTTACCGGACTTGTCTTTCTGTGTTTGTCTGCGTCTCTTTCCTGTCCTCTCAAACCCCAGCCGCTCGTCCTGAGCCTGGTTCTGGTTCTGCTGGAGGTTTCTTCCTGGTAAAAAGGGAGTTTTTCCTTTCCACTGTCTCCACCGTGCTGCTCAGGATGGGAGACTGCAATGAAGTGAAGATTTAACGCAACCTGCTGGCTTCCTTAGATAGATAACTTTTACTAATTGGCTTTTTGTAATGTATGTGAATGTTTTTGTACAATGCCCTGAGACGACTTTTGCTGCGACTTGGCACTATAGAAATAAACTGAATTGAACTGAACTGGAGAGTTTTCTGGATGTCGACGGTGTGCTACCTGATGTGAGTGGGAAAAAAATCATTCTTGACATTGACGATACAGCCATTTAAGATACCTCAAACCCAGCAACTTATGAAGTATCATCTATATTTATGGCCCAACCCTACTGTCAAACCTCACCCCACCCTGCTGCGACTGAACACTCAACATGCTTCTGTGTGATTTCAGATTTTGATCGGTGTGTGTTGAGAAATGCGTTACTAAAATCCATTTATGGTCAACATTTCTGGGTATACAGGTTAAGAAGGAGCTACGTTTTCAAGAGCCAGGACTGACAAGCTAATGGCTAGTCCAAGCACATTCAAGACCACAGTAGAGTGCTGCCCTTAAAACAACTCCAATCCCCAAAATGTTATAGTGGTTTATGCAAGTGCCACTATTTAAACCTTTACATCGCCATCAATTTCACTTAATATGTTATGAAATTCCAGACTGGACCAGAAGTGCTACAGCTAGCTGCTACTGATTTAACCGCCGAATTCTATGGAAACGAGTGTAATGCAAAATGTAAAAAGGTCTGTAAAGTAGCATGAACTGCTATTTTGGAGACTGGAGTTGTATGAAGAACAGCAATCCACTTTGGTCTCAGCTGCATTTGGACTAGCCGTTAGCTCGTCAGTCCCCATTTCTCCAAACTGAGCTATTTTGAAGGAAGAGCGCTCCACAACAGGGCTTGCATGAATAGCAGTCATTTTTAGTCCACATATAATTTTTATGAATTTATTTTGGAATTTCTTGAGCATTTCAACTGACATAACGACAGTTTTTCTCCGCGCCGCTAGTATGAGCCGTGTGGATGAGTTCTGGTCTGCTCCGTCCGAGCTGCAGCTTCAAACTAGCTGCGAGGCCGGAGGAGTCTAAAGCACTGGAGAGCGTCGAGTTAGCTGACAATTAAAAAGGTGGTTTGAAAGGTTGCCTTGACTTATAGCAGCACAGACCGATGCACAGAGGGGCTATGACGAGCCGGCAGGAAAAACAAAACCTCTCCAGGTCTTTCAAAACTTCTTAATGCTCTCCATGAAGTCAGACGGGTTGTTTAAGAAAACTCTGAAACTAGAATCTGGGCCCATGTTTGATTGAGTAATGCGGTGCCGGTGCCGGTGTTGTGTCAAGTTTAGTTTTTCTGTCAAGATTATAGGTTGTATCTGATGATTACTGTCTGTTGTTTACAGCAGTGGTATTTTGAATAAAATGATGAAATAAAGATTTTGATCTCTTTTTGTTCATTGCAGCGGGCAAATGGATCCAGATGACTTGGAATCTTCTACACTTAGGTGGAGGAGAGATTGAAAGATCCTTACGTAGAAC
Source organism: Kryptolebias marmoratus (assembly GCF_001649575.2). Taxonomy (NCBI): domain Eukaryota; kingdom Metazoa; phylum Chordata; class Actinopteri; order Cyprinodontiformes; family Rivulidae; genus Kryptolebias; species Kryptolebias marmoratus. Next base: position 20,335,131 of record NC_051441.1, read on the forward strand.
CTTACTTTTAAATATTTCATGGCTTTAAGTCTTGTTAGCAGCTGATCAGGACAGAGAGGAGGGCATGACCAAGGGGTAAGGAGAAGAAAACTGAGAGACTGTGAGGGGGGGGGAGCAAAGCAGAAGAAATAAAGATGTAAATGATAACTGGAAGGAGCTGGGAGTACTATATATAAAGATATAAATTACAGATATGTCCTGTTTCTTGCTGCATAGCAACAAAAAGAATCGTTATACACTGAACCTGCCAAAACTGAATAAAAAGGAGCAATCTGTGCTTTTTAGCCTCTGACAGACCTCCTTGCTCCTCAACGTGTGAAACTTCTTCACATGCAAGCCACCACGAGCCTGAAGAGCCGGAGAGAAGGAGGCGTAGGTGTGAGGAAGAGGCTCAAGAGACGGGAGGGCTGAATAATGAGAGTCATTAACTGAACCGGTTATTCATTCTCCGATCTACAGTCCTAGTTAGACTCAAGTAAACATCTCCACTGGAGGTTTTCTTTTCTTTTTTTTTTCCCCCTCTGCATGTTTTACTTGTTTCTCTGCTCCAACACACCTGATTTGAATCAATGGGTGATTAACAGGGTTCTGCAGAACATGAAGAGGCAATTTAACCCCTGAAGCAGGTGTGTTGGAGCAGGGAAACAAGGAAAACATGCAGGATAGTGGCCCTCAAGGACCAGGACTGCCTACCCCTGTCCTACACTAACAAATCAGACTGACAGCCGCTTCATTCAGCACCATCTGATATAGGTCCCCCCCGGATGTGTGCCAGCAAAATAAAAAAAATAAAAAAATAAAAAACAGAAGAAGCTCTGACCTTGACAAGCAAAACGGTATGATTGGAAGTCAGAAGCTCTTGATTGCCAGTAACACGAGCACAGGATGTAGCAGTGGAGGCTGATTGTAACTGAAGCTGCAGCACAACATCTTTAATACCTCATGGGAACATAAACAAAACATTCAGTGTGGGGTTTTTTTGTCGTCAAACCGGTTCCCGTGCCAGTTTGGTGCCAGCGCTTGCTTAGCAACCTTTTTAATTTTCCCGTTTTTACAACCACAGAGCTCTGTCTCTATGATCAAAGAGAATGCCTTTACAGTAGCATCAGCTCACCGGATCAAAGTAGAGAAACACAGTCTTCAAGCGTAGGGTTATGGAGACCAATAACCAAATAAAGCGGGATGGAAAATTTGAGCTTTCAGTGGGCTAAATTGTGGCAACCCCTAAAAAGAGAACAGTCGAAAGAAAAAGAAGAAGTGGGCTAAATTCAAGTTAGAACAATAAAACCACTGGTGATAATTAATGAAAATGCTGAATAAAACAAAGCGTGTCTCTGATCAGTTCTTCAAATTGTTTCTGCTAATCACTCAGTTTTATAAAAGGCATTTAAGGTTTTTTTCTGGATATATTTCCACAGGGTGGATTTTGTGCTTAGTAGATGCAATTTAAAATCAAGATACCCCATCTGTAAGCAAATAAAAAGTAAGCTCTCTACAAAATCCATTTTTATGGGTCTAAATTTTAGGGATCAGTTTGAGACAGGAAACATTTACCACAAAAACACAAAGTCAGTAATTTTGCTGGAGAAAAACAACTCTAAACCAAAAGCTCTCCTAATTTGGACCTAATGACAGATTATCCTGAGGCGAGCAGCCATACAGAGATTCAAGCAAAGAATGATTAAATGACAGACGCCAATAAAAACGTCAGTGCGGGTTTTAATAGATGCTCCGTCATTAACGTGCATTGGTCCCTTTCAGTTCAGGAAAACGGAGTCTAAAGCGCAGATATTATGATATTATGTGTGAAAAGCATACGCTTACAATCCAGCCTGATGATGGTTAAAGTCAGCCTCCACACCTACAGGCATCAAATGCAGAGGCATGAGACCTGACTGCATTTTATCCAAGCAGCAATTTGCTTTCATCGTAAATTGAAGCCGCGTCACATTGCTTCCTCCTCCTTCAAGTGGCCCCATCGCCTTTTGTGGGAAAACAAAGGGTGTTAAAACTGAGGGTGGCAAACTGGAAATAACAATGACTCTTGCCTTGGAGTCACTTTGAGCCACATTGTTTTTTTTGTTTTTTTTATCTAAGGTAAAATATGTAAACACTTCTGCAGCTTCTAGTTAGAGAAAGGCTAATAAGCATGCTGTGCGATCACGACTTAATTAGTTTACTGTTACTTCGACGCAGGACGGACAAGCAAAAATGTTTAAATAAAGCAGCTTAACAAAGAAGAGTGTGACAAGTGCAATGCTCCATCTGAGTCAGGAGTGAGTCTCTGCCTCGAGCCGAGGGGTTCAAGTACCTGGGAGGCTCGTTCACAGGTGATAGTAGGATGAAGCGGGAATTGGATTGACAGATTGGGGCCTTGTTTACAGTAGCGAGGGCGTTGCTCTGGACTGTCATGGTGAAGAAGCTTTTGATTTACTGCTCTGTTTATGTTCCAGCCTTACTTCTGGTCATGAAGTGTGAATCATGGCCAAATAAAAAACAAAAAGGAGATCCTGGATGGCAGCAGCTGATATGGGCTGTGCCTTAAAAGGGTGGTGTTGCTGGTCCAATTTGAAGAACTTCAATCCAGACTTAGAGAGTAGATTGCTACTGTCCAATGTCCAAAATTTTAAATTGGTTCATGTGAACACTGTTTCATTGACCTTTTAAACTGTTTCTGTCAAAGTAACATGAAGCTCGGAGTAGATCAGCAGCTCCTCCACATTGAAAGGAGTCAGCTGAGGTGGTTCAGACATCTTATTTCCCCCTGGAGGTTTTCCAGGCACTTGGAAGAGACCATGGGGCAGACTTAGAACTTCCTAGAGGGATGAATTAGCCTGGCCTGGGAAAGCCTCGGGATCCCCCAGGAGAAGCTTGAGAGCGTTCGTGAGGACAGGGATGTTTGGGTTTTCCGTACTGGACCTGTTGCCTCCGCAAGCTGACCATGGATAGGCATCAGAAGATGGATATATAAGATATAAATGAATAAAATCTATCTAATAAAATAATTTATGAGTTTGGAGTTGTTACATCAGGTCAATGGGTGTGACCAGTAGTTGCTGATTGGCCATGACAATAAAGAATTGATTTCCTGAGAGGTTACAATATCTGGACACCTAAGAGCTTCAAAGCACAGTTGTGTTTGCTGTTTTCTCAGCTGTTTTCTTTTTTCCGGGTACTCCGGTTTCCTCCCACAGACCAAAAACATGCATGTTCGGTGAATTGGTAACTAAATTGTCCCTAGGTATGGGACTGTCTGTCTCGTTTGTCTCTATGTCTGCCTGTAATGAACTTGCGACCTGTCCAGGGAGTCCCCCACCTCTCGCAGCGACTGCTGGAGATAGACACCAGCTCCCTGCGACCGGGAAAGGAGAAGCTGGTGAAGAAAAACATATGATGGATGTGTGGGATTCCTCCGAGTGCTCTTTGTTTCCTCCACATTGCAAAATGTGATATGAAAAAGGTGTTAGTAAGACCTTGAATGGCTGTCTGCCTTATTTGTCTCTGTGTCCCTGTGATGCACCGGTGACCTGCCCAGGGTCTACCCTGCCTCTTGCACACTAACCCCCCCCAAGCTAAAAAACCCGGGTAAAGAAAACAGACAGAGAGATCTTAGCAAACACCTTAGTAGTTCATCTTCTGGCAGTCAAAATGGAGTTGGTTTCACCAAAAAAAAATGTCCTGTACATTCACAGTAAAATATTTCTAACATGACTCACAATGCTTAAGTGTATTTAATGCAGAGCTACTTCAGTGCCATTTAGTCTCTTTATGTAGTTAACGTCACAAGAAAACTGAGGCAGGGAGAGCATAGAGAGAAGACTTACTAGTAATAAAAACTAGTTGCTCATATTTCCTTTTGTTGATTGTTTTAAAATACCTATGATGGTATAAAGGTAAGATTCTACCCCTTGACTGCTAATGAAATGAACAAGTTTCATGGACATATCAGGGACACTTCTGTCAGTTTAACAAGCAGCAGTGCCTGCTTTCTCTCAGTACGAGAGTGTTGGGACTGTAAATTGTGCCTATTAGAGATATGCATTCTTCTTGTTTGGTGGCTGTTTTCCAGATTCCAGAGACGTGCCATTATGTTGTGATGACCCCATTACATCTGACATAGAGCTTCTTCTTTCTGAGTCATTAACAGGTTTTTCAAACATTTTGCATAATTGTTCCATCCCATGTGACTTCTGGCTATATGAGCCTAACCACTTCTGGTTAGTAAGCTCACGTAAATACATTTGCATGATCACATGTACAGTAAGTAGCTGGGTTGAGTTCCATCAACTCTAAGCATCTAAATCCAGAGTTAAGGGCATAAACAAGTGCATTAAAAAAACATCATCAATGGAGCACAAATATCTTGATTCACCATGGCAACTGTACAAATACAAAGAATGCTATGCTAAATCTATACTTTAAAGCTAATCTTGGTTAGACATTTCAAAAAACAGAAGCAGAACTAAGTGAAGAGCTGAAAGAGCGGACTCTAGCTGTCAGCCAAATGCTCCGATCTTCCAAAAATTCCTGCAATTCTCGTCACTAATGCCAAATCTTTTGGCAGACTGAAGGTTGAATCCCAGCTGACGCAGAGTGAGACATCCTTCACAAGCAGAGGAAACTCTCCGCCCTCACACCGCTGGCTGAAACTGGACCGGGAGCAACCAAAACACACCGAAATGAACAAAAAAGGCAAAACTTATATAGCTGGTAATGTGCCCCTGGAATCCATACAAAACTGGAAGCGCAGACCTCCACCAAAGCCACAGTGTGATTAAAAAAGTAGTGCGATTTGGATAATAATCTGGATCAATACCAAGATTTAACTCAACTAATGTTCTTATCTGATCTTAGGTACTGGATCAGGGATTGGATCAAGGAATTTCTTTTGACTGATTCATAGAAAGGTCATGAAGTACAATGGGTATAAATAAAAGGTTTTACATATTAATGAGTTTAAATGAGTCACAACTGCAGAGTTTAATGTCTGCTAATCAGCATATGGCTAAAAAGCATTTAAACACAGATGTGCATTATCGAATTTACTGCTAAACCACTGCAGCTGTATTTACTGTATATGTTGTTGGTCATTTATGCACTGCACTTGTTTTTCTTGCACGACTAAAACAAAAGTTACTAATCACTATCACTAAATCATTCAAATAGCCCTGTTGCCTCACGGCAAAAAGGTTGCAAGGTCTTCTCCAGCTTGGGCCCTTCTGTGTGGAGTTCACATGTTCTCCCCGTGCATGTGTGGGTTTTCTCCGGGTACTACAGTTTAATCCCACAGACCAAAACCGTTCATGTTAGGTTAATTTGTAGCTCTGAGCTGTCAAGTGTGTTTGAGAGTGAACGGTTGTTTGTCTCGTTTGTCTCCCTGTGTCCCTGTGATGGACTTGCGGGCCTGTCCAGGGTGTCCCCTGCCTTTTAGCACAGTGACGGCTAGAGATGGACAGGAAAAAGCAGGTAAAGAAAATGGATGGATGAATTTAAAGAAGGTTCAAAAGGAGGAGACAGAAACAGCAGCAGGAGCCCCAATGCTTCTCTCTGTGTCATTACGGCGCAAAACAGTGCATTTATGCTCCATATCTACCCTTTGGTATTATACATTTGTTTTAAGGTTTTATTCTAGATTCATAAAGTTTTCGGCAGTTATACTAAGAGTAAAAATAATTGTCTTGCTTATGGTATAATTTTCTTTATATTGTTTTATTAGAAAGTAACTAAAACTAGCTGCAGTTTGTAGAACTGTTTTCTGTAAGGACCTTTTTACTATAATATAAAAAAAATGAATTATCACATTTACTGTACATAACCATTTAGACATTTTACGACAATGTTTGAATTTGAGCTCAGGTGCCTCCCATTTCTCTTGACCTCCACTGTGACGTTCGTATGCCCTGATTGGAGTCCAGCTACGGTAAATTGAATTGATTGGACGTGATTTGGAAAGACACGTGCCTCTCTATAGAAGGCTGATAATCAGAGCCAAACCATCAGGTCAAAGGAGCTGCCTGCAGAGCTATTACACAGGATTGCTGTAAGGCACAGAGCTAAAGAAGGCTACAAAACATTTCTGTTTCACTGAGGGTTTTTCAGGAGCTCAGTGGCCTCCATGATTCTTCAATGGAAGAAGTTTGGTGCAGTCAGAACTCTGTCAAGAGCTGGTCGCCTGAGCAGTCAAAGGAGAAGGGTCTAAGAGGTGACCAAGAGCCTGGTGGTCACTCTGAGCTTCAGAGATCCTGCGTGGAGATGGGACTAAGTCCCAGAGGGACAACCAGAACTGATCTGGGCTTTATGGCAGAGTGGTTGGACAGAAGTAGCTCCTCAGTGTGAAAGTTGTTTGAAGGACACCAACTATGAGGAACAAGATCCTCTGGTCTGATGAAACCAAGACTGAACTGCTTGGCTTCAGTTCTTTACTCTACATGTGAAGGAAACCAGGCACTGCTCCTCACCTGCCTAACTCTAGCCTAACAGTGAAGCATGATGGAGGCAGCATCATGCTGAGGAGGTGTTTTTCAGCACCAGGGACTGGGAGACCGATTAGGGTTGAGGACGATTCACCTTCCAACATGATAACCAGCCACAGTTCACAGTGAAAAGAACACAGGGGTGGCTTCAAGATAACTTTGTGAATGTCCTGGAGCGGTCCAACATTATCAAATGTCTGGAAAGACCTGGAAATGGCTCCATCAACGGTTCCCATCCAACCAGACCGAGCCTGAGAAGAGTTACAAAGAAGAATGACACATTGTTTCCTGAAGCAGGTGTACAAAACCTGTTGCGTCAAACCCCAAAAAAAGCCTCAAGGCTGGAACTGCTGCTAAATTAGCATTAAGCAAATAGTCTGAACACTGGTGTAAATGTGACATATCCGTTTTTTGTTTAAGAAATTTGCAGGTTTCCGTTTTCACTGTGTCATAATGGAGCACTACGTGTAGAGTAATGAGAAATAAAAAGTGAATTTAAGTGATTGTAGCTCAAAGGGTAACAAAACTGCAACACACACTGGGGTTGGAATACTTTCTAAAACAACTGTGTTAAACCAGATTCTAGTAGAAAAATGATCTCCGCTTAGCTTTGGACCAAAAAATAACCGATTGTAAAAAAAAAAAATTACATAAATAAAGCTGACTGATGTTTTTTTTAGCTTCTAAATACAGTATAGTAGTAAGTGTTTGTTCCAAAGTAGTACATCAAAGAGGAATAAAGGAGGACATTTTTTAAGCACTAACTCCCCTTTTCATTGTTAGACAATGACGGTCTTCTAGCCTATTTGCAGAACATATTTACAAAGCAGTCAACCATTCAAGAATTTAAGAAGCTTCATGCCCTTATGCAGCTTGCACAATACAGCAAATCTTCCTCTGACTGCACAAATAAAAAAAAAATAAAAAAAAGAAAAAAAAGAGGGGGGGGGGGTGATATTGGAGACGAGCGTACTCTAGCTACGTTTCAATTCTTCTTGCCACTTGAATACTTTAACTAGGTCAATATGTCTCTGGAAAAAAAAAAGAAAAAAAGAAAAGTGTCCCTGGTTGTTTTACAGAGGTGGAGGTGCATTACTGGAACTGATGACAGCAATTAAATATAATCTGTGAATAAAGACATCCCTGCCTGGGGCTGAATGTGTACGAGTGTGCTTTCTAATCTGTTATGTACCACTGTTAGGTACTGTATGCATTAGGAGCTTTAATGGAGTCTTAAGCACATTGTGTCTTCTAATCACAGTCTTCTCACACATAAACAAAGGTGGAGAATAGGAATGAACAATAGGCTCAACCTCTTCCGTCTGCCGTTGTCCCTCCGACAACTGACAATGTGGTGACATATTCACACAGCTGCATTTAAGCATTTTGTTTTTTTTTTTAATTTATCATTTCTCTCCACTGGATGTACATCTGCAACCGATTTCCTTTTGGAGTCAGTCCGTTTCTAGATGGCCGCCACAGCCGATCGACATTAGTCCACACAGAAACTGCTACAACTCGGTCAGTTTTACAGGTGCCGAGCTGAAGTTTGAGCGCGCCAACGGCTGACGGTCGCTCACGGCACACAAGATGAGCTCCGGCAAGAAAGGCAGCAGGCCATAGCCATTCCTTCGAGGCCTTTAGGCTCTCACTGCACACAGTCTCCCTCCCCTCCCCGCACCTTACTGAGATGATGGAGGGCAGGGGTGTTCAGCTCCTGCAGGAGCTAAAATAGAGCGTCTGACGTCAGGAGCAGAAACACATCTGTCAGGCAGCAGAGAGCCGAGGCTTCCAGCAGCCTGTGTGAGACCATTAGATACAGCTTTAATGAAAGCTTTTCATGGCTTAATGTCTCACAGGAAGGTGAAGTTCGAACAGGTGCGCGGGGTGGGGGTGGGGGGGATTTCAAAGCATGACTACAGTCGTCAAGTAGGATAGTGACCTAACTCCGAGTTGGTTAAAGTTTAAAGTTGAGGTCTTTTGGGGTTTTTTTGCACCAACTGATGATAAATACACATAAATGATGGAGTTGCAGCCGTTTTCGGTGTTACCCAGAAAACATTAAGCCTGACTTGATGGCCTGTTGTGAGACGTCACGCGCAGAGTACGATTCTCAGCTACTACTACATCCAAGTCTGGCTCCATAAAACTGACTGAGTTCCAGACACTTTTGTGTCTGCTCGTGTCGATTAGCGGTGGCGTCCACGTTGAATTGGATCGACACCAAAAGGTAATCGGTTGTAGATGTACATCCAGGGATTACTTTCTGAATGTTTTATTGAAGTCTGTACAGCGGTTCATGACATATTTTGCTAACGGAGAGAGACTCAAACAGTAAACGCTACAGTTTTAAGCAAAAATCTTCAGCACTGAGTAGTACTTGGAGTATGTGTTGTGAATGACTCTCGGCTACTACTATACCAAATTTCAGCACAACATAAGTAAGATCAACTCAGTTACAGCCATTTTTGTGCATTCTACGGTCAGCTGGTTTTGATGGCCATCTTGAATCTGGATGAGTCCAAAAGATAATCAGTTATAGATGAACATATAATTATTATTTTCTGAAAGTTTCATCAAAATACCTCCATTGCTTTTTGAGATTTATTGCTAACAGACAGAAAACATTGAGTCCAAACAGTTAATAGCAACGTTTTACACCAAAAGTTTGAGCAATTTGTTGGCACTCAGAGTATGAGTTGGAGATCGGTCTCAGTGACTACCACAACAAATGTCTGGTCAGGATCTGTAAAACTGACTGAGTAATAGTTATTTTAGTGTTTTTTAAGGCCAGTTGGCTGTGATATCTGCATTGAATTGGATCAACTCCAAAAGTTAATCATTTGTAGATATATATCCATTGATTACTTTCTGCAAGTTTCGTTAAAATCTGTCCAGCGGTTCATGAGATATTTTGCTAACAGACAGAGACACACCAACGCGTGCGCAAAAAACAGCAACAAACAACAAAAACAAACCGGCCTTCACAGGCCTTCACTGGAGGGGGGAAATTCTTTTAAGCCTTCAGCCGGTGAAATCATGCACCGTTGTTTCAACACAAAGAAGGAGGTGAGATGAAAGGACGCAGTCAGTGAAGACAGGAGAAAACTGGGGGAAAAAAATGAATTCCCTAAACAAATGCATATCACCCGCAGCCTTTCATGACAGAGATTTAAACAACAATCGTCTTGTGTTGAGAAATAACATAATTATATCCGTTTTGGTCAAACGCACACACCAAATATTAGCTTAATGTCTGAAAAATCCACTGAGTTGTGGTCATTATTGTGTTGGCTAATGTTGATTAGCTGCGGTCGCCATCTTGAGTTTAGTTGACCCCCAAAAGTTATTTCACTGTAGATACACACAACGGTACAGACAAGCAAACACATGCACACACACAGGCAAAAACATCCCATCAACATGGAGAACGGAGGCTACTCCAACAGCTTCTCGGTTGTTTCTTAAGCAATAAAAACATATCTGAAGTGGACTTTAACCAGATTTCACAGTCATAGTAAAAACAGCAGGCGTGAGATAAAATGTACTTCAGGCACTCCCACACGTACGGCTTAAAGACACTTGGAAGTGTAATATTTGGGAATAAAATTTTGCATGTTGCGCTGATGGAAAAAATCTCAGCTGGATGACTTGGGCTTTTTGTCTCGAACAGAACTTGTCTGGGAATAAGGGAGTGAGGTGCTGCCTCAAGCGGAGGAGTTTAAGTGTCTCGGGGTCTTGTTCACGAGACGGATCGGTGCAGGATTGCAGTACTCTGTACCGGATCTGTCGTGGTGGAGAGGGACCTGAGCTGGAAGGCTAAACTCTCTGTTTACCGGTCGGTCTACGTTCCTACCCTCACCTGCGCTCATGAACTTTGGGTAGTGACTGAAAGAATGAGATGGGATACAGGAATGAGTTTTCTCCGCAGGGTAGCTGGGCTCTCCGTTAGAGACAGGGTGACAAGTTCAGTTGTCCAGGAGGGACTCGGAGTAGAGCCGCCGCTGCTTCACGTCGAGAGGAGCCAGTTGAGGTGGTTCCAACTAGGGCTGCGACAATCGACAATAAAAATAGTTGATGACAAATTTAATTGTTGTTAATAGTAGTTTTTTTATTACTGATTTTTTTTTTTTTAAACAGAGTGAGACGTCTTCCTGTCCGTCTATCTTTGGCGAGCTTCACACATGTGCAATAGCATTCAGCGGCAGGTTTAGTCATGGCGGCTACTGGTGAAACAACACGGCCCGTTAAACGATCCGAGGTTTGGGACAATTTCACTCTCGATAAAGGAAAAAATGAACTTATCTGCAACATTTGCAAAGCGGACCTTACATAATTATTGAAGCACTTCTGTGATGCAAGAGCATTTAAAGAGGAGGCACATCAAACATCTGGAAGTAGACACAAAGTTAAATATAAATATGTCATTCATAATCTGACTGGTTGATTAATCCTTTCAATAGTCGATGACTAATCGACTATCAACATATTCATTAGATGCAGCCCTAGTTCGAACATCTGAAAAGTGCTTATAAATAAATTTGACTTGACTTGATAAGGGTGACCCGCCTGGACGCCTCCCTAGGGAGACCCCAGGGACGGATGGACAGAACTTGTCCTTAGTCAACGTTGTACAAGACAATTATTCCTTCTTTTTTTGTGTCTATTCTCTAAGGTGCCTTAGCTGCGGCGGCCATCACGATGGGGGTTAATCAGTTGTTGATGTTCAACCAGTGGTTACTTTCTGAGAGTTTCATTAGAGTCTTTGCAGCAGTTCATCAGAGATTTTGCTAACACGACAGACAAACGAACTTGCGCACAGACACAGGCGAGAACATCTTTGCCCTTTTGCCATTGGCTTCAGCTGATAATCAATGGAATCAAAACGACTAAATGACAAAAATGAAGCTTTAATTTCCGTCTGTTTATTGACTGGAAATGTTCTCTCGTCAGTTTTTACATTTTGCGGCCAAATACTACCTAAGGCCTAAAAGCTTTTAGTGAAGCAGATCAAATGAGAGAGAACAAAAAACGAAAAAAGAAAAAAAAAAAAAATAGTCTTTAATCTGATCATAAAAAACCCCCAATGAGGATACACGCTCATCAGATCATTCCAACCTGCTTATGTCTGTGTGACGTCAGAGAGCAGTGGGACCTCAGGGGGTCTTAGACGCCTGGGTCCCGGTTATGTAACCCAGCTCAGACAGAAACAGTCATATGATGACGACGTGAGAGGGGGGGGTTGTTTCTCCTGCCTTTCCTCTCCTCCTCCTCGTCCTTCCCACCTCCATCTCTACCGCTCACTTAAACCAGGACACTGGCCTTGGAGCAAAACAGGCGGGGGAGGAACGTCAAAAGAGGTCACGTCTGGCTGAATGCGAGTATGGTCCAGAGACAGTCGTACTACTTTCAAATCTGCCTGTTAGCAATTTATCTCATGAACCACTGGAGAAATTTGAATGAAACTTTCGGAAAGCAACAACGCATACTCTAAGGATGACATCTCATGATATCACACAAGACCGCGCAAAACATTATCAACATAGGAAGATATTAGTCTAAAACTTTGTCATGAAAGGCTGTTTTACCCGTGGTCAAGTCTTTGAGGTGACAGGTCCAGGAATAAAACCCGGACATTCCTCTCTCCAGGCTAGAATGGATATACACTTTACAGCCAAAAGTTTTCATTCCCCATCTAAATAATTGAATTCAGGTGTTCCAATCCCTTCCACGGCTACAGGTGTATAAAATCAAACACCTAGACATGCAGACTGCTTCTACAAACAGCTGTGAAAGAATGGGTCGCTCTCAGGAGCTCAGTGAATTCCAGCGTGGTACCGCGACACAGTGCCACCTGTGGGAACGACAGTAACTCAGCCGTGAAGTGGTCGGCCACGTAAAAATCACAGAGCGGCTCAGCAGATGCTGAGGCTCATGGAACACAGAGGTCCCCAACGTTCTGCAGAGTCAACAGCTACAGACCTCTAGACTTCATGTGGCCTTCAGATCAGCTCAGGAACAGCGTTTCATGGAAGGGGTTTCCATGACCGAGCAGCAGAAGCCAAGCCTTCCATCACCAAGAGCAAGGAGTCAGATGCAGTGGAGTAAAGGACGCCACCACTGGACTCTAGAGCAGTGGAGACGTGTCCTCTGGAGGGACGACTCATGCTTCTGTGTCTGACAATATGATGGACGAGTCCGGGTTTGGCAGTTGCCAGGAGAATGGCTCTCGTCTGACTGCTTGAGCCAAGTGTATCTCCTGACCACAGGTGAAGGTTGGAGCAGAAATGGACCAGCTTCTTCACCACAACAGACTAGAGCACCCCTCTGATCGATGCAAACGAGGTCCGTGCAAACTCCTAGGTACTTGAACTCTTCCACTTGAGGCAGAGACTCCGCCCCCTCAGCGTTTCGCCTTTCTCGGGTTGTGAAGCGCAGCCTCTTGCCCCAGCAGCTTCACGCTCGGCTGTGAACCGCTCCACTCGACACCGAAGGTCACGGCCGGGTCTTCTGGGCCAACTGCTGTTGGGCAGACCCAGTCCCTGGCTGTGGGTCTTTGAGGATTAGTATCAACTTGTCAATGTCACAATGTCAAGTTATTTTTCCAAATTTTCAAAAAGACCCGTTCATTGTCAATAAAACAGAACACAATGTTCCGGATGTTCTCACTGCACATGTAAAACAAACAAGACTAAAGACTATAGTTTATGATTTCTGAGTTTTTTTCTTTTGTATTCTGGACTGTTATCTGATTTAGTCTTCAGATTCTGCTTCTTGAATGCTTTCTGATAAGATGTACTTTCTGTTTTCGTTTAGCTCCTGGTTCTTTGTCACGGCCGGTTTCTGTGAGGCAAGAAGCTCACCTGTGAAGTATTTGTCATCAGTTTCCTTGGTATTTATAGCCCTGTGGTTTCACTTGCTCTTGGCCACACCCCGTTGTGTTTTCTGCCGTTCATGCCGAGTCGAGCTCCGTTCTTTTTGTTTGTGCGGCACCTCGGTCCAAGTTTATAATAAATTCTTCCCGTATTAGTATTCGCAAAACAAACCATATCGGTATGTACCTGTTTGCCTGGTCAGGATGCATTTTTTTGCCATCTCACAGGGTTGATACACTTTGTTAATCTGCTATTCAAAACCGAGGAGACAACGGTTATTTTTATAGTTCTAAGGGCCTACAACCTCAGTAGCATCTACTTTATCGGCGTGAATGCATTTTTAAGCGTGCAGGTGCTGCAGGAGCGTTTAACTTGCTCTGCTAATCAAAGCAGGGTTATGTATGGACCAATCACATCCCCTTAAGGGCCCCTGTCGAGCCAAGAAAGCGCCAGCTCTGAGTCAGGAACCTAAAAAAAAAAAAAAACGCTCAATAAAGACGAAACACAGGTGAACTATTTCAAACAGTTCTAAGGACTGTGAAGTGTTCTCCTGTGGTCTGAAAGCACCTTATTAGTCTCACACACACACACACACACACAGGACATGTGTGAGCTCTGAGGTTTGTTTTAAGCTGGAAGGAATACAAGACAACGCTCCTGAAGCTGAACTCTGCACTGCAGCTTGTACGCGGCTGTCGGTGCGCTCAGCGATTCTCGCATTTATTTCCTCAAACCGCATAAAACACACAGCGTTGTCCGTCAACGGCAAGCCCTGTGGGTAACGACAGTATATAACATATCTATTCGATTCGTGCATGCGCCCACAGCTAATTTTGTTTTTAACTCAAGTTTGTGTTCTTTCACGTTCACGCTGTTTTTAGCATTCATGCTGACGTACAAAGAAGTGAAGTGAAATTTATTTATATAGCACTTTTCCACAGCAAGGCGATTCAAAGGACGCTAATAAAGGCTGTGTAATAAAGCTTGTGTTGGTTGTGCTCCGGGGGACTGGATGCTCGAACAGCCTGTTCTGTTGACAGGCTGAGTCACCAAGGTGCCAATAAAGTGAGCTATTTTAGTTTTATGATGAACACACTGTAATTTTTGTTTTTGCTTTTGCTTTCGAAATGGTCCCACACTTTTTTTTTCTATACTTTCTTGTAATTTCTTTTTTTTTTTAAATTTACCCTTCTTAATAACACCACCATAATCCAGCCATAACGGCACAGCCCTGCGGACGAAACAAAAGCACCGAACGGATGAGTTTGCGCTCGGGAACTGCTTTCCAATTGGATGTATTCGAGTTATTTGGCGAGTCGATTCAGGCCTGGTGTCGAACTGGGCCCGGCGTTATTAAAAACGTGCTACATAAAGTGCTGTATTTTGGTTTTTTTAGCTCCACCTTGAGAAAAACCCTGCCTTTTAGTGCGACTCCTGTGATAAAAAAGCGTTGAATAATGGCATCATCAGCTTTCAATAAACACACAAGGCCATGGTGCAGATTATTGGGAGAGCTAAAACTGCAAGTCATGGAACAGGAGGGCGGGGATCTTCTATGTCCTGCATTATCCATAATCATACGTTTTGCTTTTTTTTTTCATGTACTTAAATAGAGAAGAGTCTTGTGTGATTTCAACCCTCCCGAAAAAGAATCATATTATAAGCTATTAGTTTTGACCCAATAATAGGAACAATTATCAAATTCCAAACTTTTACAGCCATGCCAAATCTACCTGGGGCCGTTTTAGGATGTCAAATCCTCTGAAGTCAATAGGTGCGCGTCATCATTATCGGTTCACCAAGAATTGTTTTTAGCCGTAACAAATAAAGCAAAAGTCCAAAGAAAACAACCCACGGGGGTCCATAATGGTTTACAAAGGCCACATCAGAGGTTTGAAACAATTAAATAACCTGAGTGTACAAGGTTTCTGGGAATTACCGCCGTTTTTAAACTTGTGGTTAAGGTTAGACACCGCTTCATTAAAAAAGTAGGACATGAACAATCAGCGTGCGTGTTTGAGCTGCAAATTAGAACTAATCACTGACTGAAACGCTAAGTTCTCTACGCCTTGATTTTATTTCAATGCAGCCGAACAAAGAAGCCATATGCTCATATCAGTGTGATGTTATAATTTTATAATTATTGCAGTTCAAGCCACTTAAGTGACCCAAACGTGTGGAACAATTTCAGGCTCACCATGCGTGACTAAAAATCAGAAAGGACTTGTGTACGTTACACTGCGCAGCTCAATAATATAAAACCTGAAGAGTAACCTGTGTCACACTGTAGGATGTCAGATTTATTAGAGGCTAGAGAGGGCGAGGACGATGAAGACAAAAGTGAGAGCCGAGCGATGAATTTGTGCATACCCACACTCATTGTTTGACCGAGCCTTAAACTTCACACCAGCAGATTCCTTTCGGAACATTCCCGACACACGCTCCATTCGATTCACTCTTTTAGTAGGACTCCCAACCAACCACCGCTCCTCGCGAGCGTCGCCCCGATCCCAAAACCCGCTCCAATCTGGAGCAATGCAGGAGCAGCTTTCTTGTTTTCAACCCGTGTCCTCTGGGTGATGGAGCTCATAAGAATTTGTACGAGCCACACACCGACGCGGGGTGGGTTTACGAGAAGGGAAAAAAATAAAAAAAAACATAAAAAATTCAGAAGCATCTGCGAGTCCCAGCCTACTTTCAAACACTGGGAGTTGGTGAAAAATGTATCACCCCTGCCTTTTAGTAAAAAATAATATCTTTTCAAAATGCACAAATAGTAACAAACAGCTACAAACCAAAAACGCTTCAATATTTGAATTTTGGCGCCTCTTATAGGCCGTAAAGAAATTAGACTTTTCTTGTATTATCTGGTTTCTTCGTGCTAGTTTCACATTTCAATCTTCATTTTTGTTTTCTGTGTTCAGAGCAGATGTTAGAAAACATCAATCAAAACTCAGGATTAACCAGATGAGCTTTCGGAGTCCAAACATAAAAAAACAAAACAAAAAAACCCATCAATGTTCGAGCTATTAGGACTTATTTCAGGAGAACAGCTCACACAGTTTAATATATTTATTCCGAAATGATTCGGTGACCTCTGCCTTTACCGACAGGGAAAAACGGACCAGTTAGAAATGTTTGGGACTGAGATCTCTCTCTCTCCCTCTCTCTCTCTCTGTCCTGTTTGATGCTGATGCTCAGTTGGGAGGCATTGCTGAGTTTGAGTAAAACAAGAGAAACTACTGGAATCATGACTGCAGCCAGACATGCGTGTTTTGGATGGGTTTGCCTCGGTAAACATGCACCCGACAGGTTTGATGACCGCACTAACAGGAATTGTTTTGCTCTCCTCAAGTTTGATTTTCCTGTCGATCTGCTGCGCGCTATGTGAAAATTATAACACGAAAAGTAAGGAACCTGTCCAGAGGAAAAGGTTATCTATCAGGGGCTATTACTGTTATTACTCTGTTTTTATTTTCTCTCTCTCTCTTTTTACCAAACATGGATATTATCATCTCGTGATGCACGCTGCCACGTGCTAAAAATGCAGAATTCAAGTGAGTCAGACGCGGGCTATGCACCTGTGCTCCGCTCATGACAGCCGCCGCCGCCGTTCCCATCAGAGCGTACGTGACGTGCTGCATTCCAGGTATGGCACGGGGCGCCTTCAGTGAAACAAGTCGCCGGACAAGTCCGTGCAGTCACAACAAAGTGTGCGCAGACACGTGCAGGAGACCCCCACCACCACCATCGGAACGCTCTGTGATGACGCCGCTGACCCCGACCGGGAGCGGCCCGGGGATCAGGTATCACATTCCTGTGAGAGCGTGGCTGCAAACGTGTGGATGTTTGTGTCCTGGCACTCTTAGGAGGAAGGCTTGTATTTCTAGGACTTTGTTGTTGATCATTATGGGTTTGTTAATTTGTCGGGCGAGCAACGAATGTTCGGGGACAAAAATAATTAGGACTTTCTGCTGTGTTGTTTAAAATCATGATTCACGGCTGTGAGGAAACCTGTACCAAAATTTTTTTAAAAAAAGGAGATAAAAAACATGCACTTAAAAAAAAAACAAAAAAAAAAAACACAATCCTCTTTGGAGCTCTATAGCTCAGGCATCCTTCACACTAAGAGCTATCAATCAAAGTTTGAGCAGGTCACAGAAAGTTGGACTTCACATGACTGAAAGTTTCCAAATCTGCCCGTCTTATTAGGAGTGCTGCCAGGGAGTGACAGACACAGGTGTGTGGTTACCATGGTTACCCTAATGAGCCACCCAGCAGGTTTAACTTTATATTTTTGTATCAGTACACCTGCATACCTTAGGAGTCCCAAATTCATATTGACCTTTTAGAAAAAAAACCTAATGTTTTTTTTTGTTTGTTTGGTTTTTTATTGGGGGGGGGGGGG
>NC_051441.1:20353051-20361578 GCF_001649575.2 Kryptolebias marmoratus
TCCAAGTGCACTGTGTCCGAACGGGATGCTTATCTGTCCCGAAGCTGATCAAATCACTAAAAGCCTACAAGGAATGAAGACAAGAACCAGTCTGAGTGCGCCATAAGGTTTGGTTGTTGTTGTTGTTGTTTTAATTCCTCCACATCATAAGCACACAGCCAAGCCTCACCCTGGAGCGGCAGCAGACCGTGTATAAACCTTGCATCCAGCATTTAAATAGGGAGGAAGTCCAAACAGCAGCACGCTGACAGGAACACGAGCAGCTGACAGCACAGCGGGAAGCGTTCAAACACTGAACTGCCACCAAACTTCCCTCACGCGACCCCGTGTTATTATTATTATTATTGATATTATTATTATTGTCGTCACACAGAGTAGTAGCTAGTTGCTGGCTGTAGCTGTCACGCGTGAATACAGCCGCCACGTTAAGTCGCACTGGACCGAGAGTTAGTCGTAAAGCGGCCAAAGCTGCAGCCAAGCCGCGGGCAGAGTACAGTCAGCAGGCCGGGGTTGACATGAGGACACCACTCACCTCGCGCCGCCGTTCCGGTGAAGCGGCGCTCCGCTCGTGGGCACGGGCGGAGTACTCCTTCCCCCGTCTCCTACGTAAGGGACTCCCGCGTTGTCATCGCGAAGCCCGTCAGCAACCAACAGCAGCACGTTTAAAACGTAAAGGGAAATATATATATATATATATATATATATATATATATATATATATATATATATATATATATATATATAGAGAGAGAGAGAGAGAGAGAGAGAGATATGCTACTGTATCGTTTCAGTCGGAGTCAGCCAGTTCTCCCTCCGCGCGGAGTTAGCTTACACTTCCAGTCCCCGCTCTCAAGTGCGCCGGACACACCGGAGGGGAAAGCGGCGTCCGGAAGCCCGAGCAGGCAGCCGACGGAAAGTCACGGTCCACGGTGGAGACTGCGCGGTCCCGGTTGGCTCTCCACGCTCGGTCCACCCGCCTCCCCCCTCTCCCCACCCCTCCTTGCCACTGTACGGTGCGGGCGAATGCGGGTCAGGAGGCTGATACTGGAGCCGCCGGGGGGAGGATGAGTCGTCCGCTCAGGCTCTGCAGCAGCGCCCTCTACCGGCCGGAGAGGAGCGCCGCCGCCTCCGCCGCCGCCGGGGGAGGTTATATAATCCAGGGAGCGGGGAAGGAAAACACAGAAGGCGGTCAATTAAAGAAAAATGTGGTTTTAAAATTATTTACTTTTTTTTTTCCTTTTGTATTTCCAACTTACTTACAAAAACTACACATTTAGACAAGCTGCAAAAAACGTAAAAAATAATTAAAAAATAAAATAGTATTGCTTTCCTGAAAACCAGTGATCATCAACTACTGGCTCCGGAACCACTTCCGGCCCCCGAGAGGGCTTATTCGGGCCAAAGACTGTATATGAATGGACCTCTGATGTAGACCTGGAAGTTGAAGTCAGAAAATTTTTACTTTCATTTTTGTTTTTTGTTTTTTTTCTAATAAAAAAACTATTTGCGTGTGGACAAAACGTGCAAAAACCGTAGCAAAATCCCACATTTAAAAAAAAGGAAAATATCCAGAGTAGTTTAGACAGGTAATAAACAAAGAATATGTCTGAATTCTAAGATGACAGAAAGCTGTTTCTACACATCTAAAAACAAATATAGGAGCTTTAGGACAGATTTCTGGTCAAATGTGTAAATCCTGATCTCTGATAGATTTTCTAATATAAAATGAGACCATTAAAACATTTAGAGATGGTTTGGGTTTGATTAGCATTTGCAGTCTTGACTGTGTGAGATTATTGCTGAAGTGTAGCGCCTCTGCGTAGCTGTTAAGTCAGTATTTTTTAGGTTACTGAATGTGAAAAACACAATATATTTTTGAAACACACTCTACTTCCTGGTTCCTATAAACTGAGGAGTACAGCTAGGTTTATGCTTGATGCGTTGAACACAGTGACGCAATCGTGCAGTCCCTGCCCCCGCGCCGTGTCGTGCCATGAGCCGCGCTCTATTCAAATTGAATGATTTCGGTGCGATAGCGGAGCTGGTTCGCCTGTAACGGTATTTATATGAGATAATCAAAAGGCTCAAAGCTCAAGGAAAGAGACTATTAGTAAAGAGGAGTGTTTATAGACCACAGAGGGAAGAAATATTGGTCCTATGATGGACGAATCACAACCAAAACAGTGATCCACTAAGAATACCGTGAATGACACGAGGACCAAGCGGATTCGATTTTGGTGGTGATCTGGTCAAAGGTGATCCTGTGCTCTAACTCTGCAATTGTGTAACACAGGAATGTCAAACTGCACAGCTGGACACCTCATGGGTCAAAGATGAGGCCTGTTGATTTTGAGGTCATGGGGTCAAAGGTCAATGTCACTCCTTTATTAAAACCTTGCCCATGCTCCAGCAGGTGACCACTTTGTTACCTCCGCTCGCTGAGTGCTTCTCGTTTGGCTTTGTAATAATATCATCTTTTGTTGACAGGATCTGTCTGCAGAGCCGTCTACACGCAGCAAACAGAATGTAGAATATATGAAGACAGATCCCGGTGTCTCCACCCGGCCTTCAGGTTCTTCGTGAAGCATTTAGAGCTGAACTCGCTGCCTCCCTGTAACCTCAGTGACAACATGCAGCTTAGATCCATCACCAAATGATTTTATCTAAAATACGGTTCAACCTCGAGGCAGACATTTCTCACTCAGTCTGAGGCAAGTAGGAATTTGATCTGTGAACAATAATCTCAGATCAAACAATAATAACGTCTCGCGATGCCTCGTGTCTTAGCATCTAGTTCATCTTGCAATAGGTGATCTGAGGTTTTTCAGATGGCTCTTGTTTCTCCACAGGATGATTACTGATCTATCATAATTTTGCAATCAATCTTAACCTGCTGTTGGCAGTTTTTTTGTTGTTGTTTCTTGAAATGGAATGCCGGCTGTTCTTTTGCATAATCAAATTTGAAAGCTTTCAGTTAATCTCGGCGTTCAGGCATTCATGTACAGACCTGTATCAATAAAAAAAAACAGCAGCAGGTAAATACAAAGATCTTATTGCTCCCTATTTTCTCTTAGACTGCAGGTTTACTTGTGGTTCCTAGAGTTTCTAAAAGTAAAACGGGAGGCAGAGCTTTCAGTTCTCAGGTTCCTCTCTTGTGGAAACAACTTCCAGTTTCTGTCCGTGAGGCTGACACCCTGTCTACTTTTGAGACTAGGCTTAAGACTTTCCTTTTTGATCAGTCCTATAATTAGGGTTGGCTTGGGTTTCCTGAGCTCTCCTTTAGTTCTGCTGCTATAGGCTCAGACTGACCACATATCCTCACTCTGCTGCTGTCTTTACTCGCTCTACTGTAATTATTTCTATCATTAACGTGTTTTTCTTTGTCTTCCTTCCTGTAGAAACTCCACCTGGACCCGTCCTTCTGTGTTTGTATCTCTTTCCTGTCCTCAAACCCCAGCCGGTCGAAGCAGACGCATAACAACTGAGCGAAGCAAACCCAGAATGCAGACTCACCTTAAATTAACAGAACTACTTTACTTAAGAAAAAAAAAAAGGAAAACAAAAAGCTGACGAGGCAGCGAAACAAAATCCAAACTTGCTAAAGAAGCACGAGGAGGATGACACAAGGAGCAGAGTTTGACCATGACCAAAACAACAAGCCAAATTAACACTGAGCAGAAACAAGGCAGAAAACAGACCGAGTACAATGAGCCAGCAAATAATGGAAGCTAAAGAACCGATTATAAAGGCAGAGGCTGATGAGGAAGTGGACCCAGGTGACTGATCAGTAACTCGGGAAAGGTGTAGGTCGGCGTGGCAGGCTGACTGGAGGTCAGCTGAGCTGAGGGCAGGTGAATGGTGACACAGGAAACACACGAGAAGAACTAATCACACATAACAACAAAACAGAAACACAAAGACGATGAGAACACGGAACTAACGAGTGACAACATGAAATCGAATGCAGAAAAAATAAGTAAAAAAACTCAAATCATGACAAGATGGCTGTCTTTTCCTGAGCCTGCTTCTTCTAGAGCACACGTGTCAAACTCAAGGCCCGCGGGCCAGATCCGGCCCTCTGTAACATTTCATCCGGCCCCCAAGATAGATTTCATTAGGTCCAGCCCTTTAATCTGGGACAGATCGAGTCTCTGATTCTTATTTTGCTTCAAAAAACTGAGCCTAATTAGTGAAGTTTTCTCTCGACAGTGACTTAGAAGCCAACAATATATAGTTTTAATTTCTGTATGATCAGGTTTTTGTTGATGGCTTTTCCTTTATCTGTTTTAATGTTAAAAAAATCATTTAAAAGCTGAGTGAGGCGTAAGAAATGACTGCTAATTATGTGCTTTTTGAAGTTTGATCTATTTGTCTGTGTTCATTAAAGTATGTTTGCTCTAAATTCTGTATAATCTGTAACTGGGAGAAGGTAATTGATATTTCTTTATGAATGATTTGACATAATGCATCTAAAACTAAGGTTAATTTATGCAGATTTTAATAAATATTGATCGTGATTGGCCCTTGGTGAGTACCAAATTTTTAATTGTGGCCCCCTTGCGTCACTGGGTTTGACACCCCTGTTCTAGAGGTTTCTTCCTGTTAAAAGGGAGTTGTTCCTTTCCACTGTCTCCACCGTGCTGCTCAGGATGGGAGACTGTGACAAAGTGAAGATTCAACGCAACCTGCTGGCTTCCTTAGATAGAAAACTTTTGATAAATGGCTTTTTATAATGTATGTGGGTGTTTTTGTACAGTGCCCTGAGACGACTTTTGTTGTAAAATTGGTACTATATAAATAAACTAAACGCCCAGTAATACATTTCATATATGCTTTGGTTATATTCTACAAATAAAATAACATAAAAGTTGATATCAAAAGCATGTAAAGCAGAAAATACGTTCATACACTTCCACTGTCAGCTGTGTGGAGTTATGCAGATCAAATAAACCAGACAACAGAGCGAGAGTTTCATCTGGTGTGCATATGTGCTTTTTTTTATTGCAATAATACATCTGCACACTGACATTTATTTACACACACACGCACATTGTCAATGGTTAGAATCAAACGAGAAATTTGGATGTTTTTGAGCAATGAACACATGGAAGTGAGAGGAGAAAGAAACACAACTTATCCACCAGTTGTTTTTGGGGTCAAACACTCGCATGCGCCGATTTAAACAGATATGACACCACCCGTTATGCACGCACTCTCGCACGCACACACACACACACACACACGGAGCTCCTCACAAGTGCCAACAAAGAACTAATGAACTGTACTGTGTGCAACACCGACAGACTGGCCAACAATCCAATATTTACTTTCACTACGACACCAACCGGGTAAAGTCAACATCTGCAGAGCCACGGCGAGGAAGATCATACTGATAAACTATGAAATAATTGTTTGTTTTTTTCTGATGATATACTGTAATTTATCTCTTTATATATATATATATATTTACAGAACATTTCCATACTGTTTGTTTAAAGGGATTACATTTACACGTAAAACAGCCTCTTTTTACAGCCACTACATATTCACTAAAAGCCTCTTATCGATTCACATCTTACGTCTTGACTAGATTTTGTCACTCTTGTGTGTGTGTGTGTGTGTGTGTGTGTGTGTGTTCTATTTATTCTGCTTGACAAGATGCACAACGTTATATACCATCAGCAGGACAAGAGATATGCAACAAATACAACAAACAGTATAGCTAAAAACATACGTTGCTTCCATTGTTTGTTTGTTTTTTTTGTTTGCACAATGCACAAAACAACACTTTATTTTTTTATTTGTTTTTGTTTTTTTACAATCATCTATTGCAGGTTCTTTACAGATAACAGATTTTTAACAGTACAACTTCCAATAATTTGCTGTGATATGTTAATAAGTGCTGTCGATGATGTCGATGGCGAGAGGGCGGGAGGCGATGTGGTGACGTTTTGTCCGTGGAAACATGCGGAGATACGGAGGACTTTCAGTTCTTCTCTTGAACCGGGGGTCGTACATAGATAGATAGGCTGACCTGTGGGACACATGGCGCGTAATTTTCTTTTGTTTTGTTTTTTCCCCCTTCTCATTGTTGCCTGCGGGTGGACTTGTAGATGGTGAGATGTTTTTCTTGATGTTGGCAGCTCCCTCTAATTGATGAAACTGCGATCCCTGGATAAAGAAAGAGATTATAGACAAAAAGGCAATTTCGGTTTTGTACAGGTTGCGCTGCATCACCACTCCAGCACACTTGCTGTTAAAAGCCAGTATTTCACTGGGCCGTGACTCCTAGAGATTAGTTGGCTCAATTTTGTGGGAAAAAATAGGCAAACTTTCAGTTGCAGTCTGACTGAATTATGAGCGTTTGCTACCAAGAAACCAGTAAGTTGTGTGGCAGCCATTTTCTTTTATATACCTTGACTATATGGAAGGATACTGAGATAAAGAAAGCTTTATCATTTCTGGTTTTGGGTCATATCAGAGACAATGCTCCACTTATACACTTTGTTAGGTACACTTGTTCAATTGCTTGTTAGCACAAATAGCTGATCAGCCAATCACATGGCAGCAATTCAGTGCCTTTATCAGGGGTCTAAGTGGGTTAGTAAGGCTAAGCCCTCCGTGGTGTTTCCAATAAAAATGTTAAAATACCAAAAAAACACAAATTAAAAATGTTGTATAATGTTTTTTGAAATTTACAACAAAACTGGTGCCAAACAGTCTTGAGAAAACCCCAGAGTCTTTACAAAGGGCTAACTTTTCTCAGCCCAGATCATTTAATGTCTGTCTTGGTACAGAATGATTGGCAGCCGTCTTGTCCCGCCCCTAATTTAGTTCAGCCCAGGGTCAGCCCAGCCAATAATTTGGCTTGAGCACGAGTGTATGTGGGTGTGGTTTGACGTGGACCGAGTAGGTAAGATCAAGATAAACACAGGTGGAACAAGGTGGATTATTTAATTTCCTTATTGTCTTTGGGGGTAAAAACCAGAAGTGAAGAGGTTGGGGACGGATGGACTGATGGTGGTTATTAACCTTTTTGCGTCCCAGAAAAGTCATCAGAGTGAGCTTTCTCTTTAAATAAAGTAGGCCTTAATTTAAAAAAAAAGAAAAAAAAAAAGCACTTTCCACGATTGCGTGTCAGGTTTGATTTTATTTTATCAGTGTGATTAGTAATTGTGTCAAGGAGTGTG
Organism: Kryptolebias marmoratus; assembly: GCF_001649575.2. Taxonomy (NCBI): domain Eukaryota; kingdom Metazoa; phylum Chordata; class Actinopteri; order Cyprinodontiformes; family Rivulidae; genus Kryptolebias; species Kryptolebias marmoratus. Next base: position 20,360,242 of record NC_051441.1, read on the forward strand.
GTGCAGTGTTATACAAAGCTGTTTGATTGGAAAAATCATCTAAAATATTTATCGTTGAAACTATTAATGCAGGGAAATTAAATATTGGACTACTGACAGAGACTCTGTGTGAGCTTGGTTTTTGGTGGTGGTTTGTTTTAAGGTTGTCTTTGTGCTGAAAAAGGACATGATGGTAATTTATAGCAGGTTTTCTTTATTTCAAATTGGAGGCTTCGATTGTTGAAATCCAAGCTGCAGCATTTTATTATATATCTGTTAGCCCACCCTACAAATTTCACCACCAGCCGCCACCGACCTTTAGGCATGTACATCTAATGAAGACGACAAACTTCAAACCAGACATCAGAAAGGGGAAGAAAGGATTTAAGTGACTTCGAATGCAGTGTGGTTATTATTGGTGCCAGACGGGCTGCTCTGACTATTTCAAAAACTGCTGATCTACTGGGATTTTTGTCACAACCATCTCTTGGGTTTACAGAGAATGGTCTGAAAAAGAGAAAACATCTAATGAGAAGCAGCTGTGTGGATGAAAAATGTCTCGTTGAGGGCAGAGGAGAATGGGCAGACTGGCTGGAGAAGATAGAAAGGCATCGGTAGCTCAAATAAACACTAGCTCCAACCAAGGTGTGAAGAAAAAAAAAGCTCCGAACACTCAACGTGTCCAACTTTGAAGCAGACGGGCTAGAACACCAGAACACCACAACAGGAAACTGTAGCTACAACTCACACAGGTGCATCAAAACGGGATGATAAGAGACTAGAAAAACATCACCAGGTCTGACGAGTCTCTGTAAACCCTGGAGATGGTTATGTGTAAAAATCCCAGTGGATCAGAAGTCTCTGCCCGTCTTGCACAAACAAACATGTTGGTTCCAAAGTCACTGATGCCTGCTTTAAACTTCAACAAGTCATTTTCACCACAGCTACATGCCTAAAGGCACCGAGTTGCTGCCATCTGATTTCCTGATTAGCTATTTACGTTAACAAACAGTTGAACGAATGTACCTAATCAGTCCCTCCAGGATTTTGCAGGCATTTTTTGTGATTGTTGCGGGCTAAAATGCCTGATTTCGCCGGGCATTTTCCTAAAAGTTGCGATTTTTTTTTTTTTACTAAAATCAATTAAAAAAACCATAACTTTTAATATATAAACCACAAATACTTACTAGTTTTGTAAGATAATTACCAACAAACATCAACATTCTCAAAAGGTGCTTTATTTGAGAACTTTGATAGCTTCTAAACTGACATTCATGAGCATTTCTGGATTGTCCCTCGTCTGCAGCTCTCCTTACATGTTTTGCAGACACAAAGTGTTTGTCGATGCGTTTATGTTC
>NC_051441.1:20361656-20398515 GCF_001649575.2 Kryptolebias marmoratus
GGGCAAATGTGAAGCATTAGCGCACATTTTGGCTTCGGTCGCTGCTCCTGCACGCTCCCGGCATTCTGATGTTAACAGGATGTGACGTTGCACGTCTTCTTCGTGAGTTATTTGGGGTTATTTTGTATTCCACACTACACAAACCCACAAAGAAGACACTAGACCGCAGAAACGGTGGCAAATCACTTTAGAAACAATAAATATTGGGTTAAAGTTGCGGGAAAGTTGCAATGATTTGGGCAAAGTTGTAAAAAGTTGCGTTTTTGCGGTTTTTGCTTGATTTTGCGTTAATAGTCGCGAAATCCTGGAGGGTCTGGTTAATAGAGTGGCCAGTAAGTGTATTATGCCCTAATTCTGGCTCTCGGTAATTGTCTGAAATAATGCATTATGAATGCTCAAACCTGTGCCACTAGCTCTTGACACCTTATCTTAAAGAGCAGTACTGTTCCCGGAGTGACACTAAGAGTGATATTCAGAATATTGTAGCCGATTTAACGTTTAAATGAACGTAGGCAACAAAAGGTAACAGGAGCAAAATAAAGCTATATGATAAGCAAAATGCAACACAGCCATGATGTCTTCAAATGATGATGGTCACACAAAATGGTTATGTTTGGAGTAAAAAGAAAAGTGTGAATGGTGATGGTAGGATGCTGCTAATATTATTTATTTTGATGTGATTTTTTTTTTTTTTTTTTAGCTCAGGTTTTTTTCTGTATCTCAAGATAACCAAGCGAAATGTGTGACTTCAACATTCACACCGTTGTTTGTGTTTCATTGTTTCTTTTATTTTTCTGGACACTCTTGCAGTCACATTACTTCTGCACACTTTGAGCTCCAACATATTAGCTGTTCATACATCAAAATGGTCACCTTATTCAGGAGATGGGTGCCATGACTTTTGGGTTTTTGTAACTTTTGTCCTTTCAGAATATTTAACTTTATTTACAAATGTTTTTTTTCCCATAAAAATACATTGAGATTTCTTGAAATCCATCAAAAATATATTCTCTTAACACACATTCTCTTTGAAATCTGCCTTGGCATGTTTGCTTTAATTTAGTCTTCTTATTCTACTTTTAGACTACTTTAAGCTTTTACTTATTATTTTGTTACTTTCACCTTTTTTCTACATTTAGCTTTGTCATTTTAGCAAGGCTTTTGCAACATTTACTTTTAGTTAATATTTTGTTACTTTCAACTAGGGTATTGCGACTTTTATTTATTTTTTTTAGATAGTGTTTTTCTATGTCTGCCTTAGAGATAGAATTTTAGCTGTTGTTTTTCTCTTTTTAGCCAGTTTTCTGCTTCTTCTAACTTTAGCTAGTGTGCTGCTTCTTTCAGGTTTAAAGAAGCAGCAAACTCATTCAGTACTCAGTATTCACATGAAAATACAATTTCACTAGTTTTTTTTTTCTTTTTATCTTTAGAAAACAAGCTTTGGTGAACAGTGGAGCCCCACAACTGTTGAAGTGAATCAGCAGTACTGGTGGTTTGTGGCTGGTACTTCAGTCCTACAGCAGATGGGACACTCGGACTATTCTAATAGGTAAACTACACAATCTTCTAGTTCTAGTTTCATCACTTTGTTGTTAACCTTACCAGTAAACAGCATGAGCCACCAACACCTTTAAATTCGGATTTGGTCACCTTCATTCAACCTGGTGAGTGCAAAATAAAGCTGTTGAGGTTAACGATGGTAGTGATGGCCTTCGCCAAGTGCTTGATGACAGCAAAACACTCTCTCCACACAAAAACAAGAAATACTAAAAGAAAAGAGGATGACAACAAAGGCTGAGTGCTAATGTGTTGGATGTTGGCAGGGAATGAAAGTGGTTGTACTCACGCTCCTTCGTCTCTGAGCAGAGTCAGGAACTTGGTCACTCTGTAGTCTGGATCCATCTACAGACAGGAAAATGAAGCAGAAGATTTAAGACTATCAATCAAAGGTTAATTAAGTAAACAAGAAAAATATTTTTCAAATTTTAAGGGGAACTTTCCCCACTTTTCAACAAAAATAACACCAGGACAGCAAGGCCTTACTTTGGTCTACCTTTGTTTTATAGACCAACGTCATTTTCAGATGGGCTCTATACAGAGTTTATATAAACTGATTTCAGTTCCTGGTATCAACGTTCTAAAACATTATTTGAAATGATACAATGGACACAATTGATATTTTGTAATTTATAAAGGATTCATCAATAAGCAACTGACTTGATAACTATTATCCTAAAATAAGATAACAAATTAAAATAAAGGGGTAATCTACCTGTCAAAACAAAAACAATTTCTTTATATTGATTTTTTTTTTAAATTTAGGTTATTTTTAATTAATCCAGTCTGAGTTATTGTAATGTTAACATAGCCTAAGCTAAGCTAACCAGATGCCTGGAAAATTTATACAAAAAGTTTAGAGGAATACACTTTTAACTTTGCAAGAAAGAGAAAGCAAAAAGGAGCTGGCTCTACAGAATAAACTCAATCTAGCTACAGAAATATCTAAATTCGTTAAATACGTCGAACATCAGGCACTCGGCCCACAAAAAATCCATGTCCCATGACAGAAGTTCTGAGCTTTAGGAGTAAATGAGAAGATGGATTTGTAGCTTTAGTCAATTAACCCAAGCTTTTTCTTTCTTGTATGTAGGCCATGACTCGTGTATAATACTGTCTGTGGCTGCGTCCTGATCTTCCGTACCTGCAGGGACATCTCAATGAGCACCAGGAGTTTCTTGATGCCGATCCAGACCCGCTTCCCTTTGAGCTGATGTGCGATGCTGGCTCGCTCTTTATCTGTGAAGCTCCCCAGCAGCTGCAAGGACGGCAAAGCCGGTGGAGACGGGACGATTACACGTGAGCCCAGACCATAAACACTAATGTTGAGGATACTGTACCTCCAAGGCGTCGACTAGCTGCTCCCCAGTAGAGATATTGGGGATGTGGATGGTGGTACTGAAGGCATCCAGCATCTCCATCTCCTGCAGGACATCCTTCCTGCTGGTGGTGCCGATGATGAGCAGCTTTCGGCCCTGCAAAACCAAATATGGGACTTGTTATTTTCTGTTTTTAGTTAGATCTGTTAGTTAGATCCGTTCCTCGATGGCTGCACTCCTGCATGTTTTAGCCGTGCTCTTGCTTTCAAACACCTGGTTTAAATGGAAGACTTGTGGACATGTTTCTGGAGAACTTCATGATTTGGTGAGGAGGTGATTAACCATTTGAATCAGGTGTGTTGGAGCAGAAAAACCTAAAACTTCTAGGACAGCGGCTCTTGAGGCCTGCAGTTTGACACCCCTAAGCATCAAGTCTCTTATTTTCTTTTTTTTTATTTCCTTCATTCTACCATGAGAAAACTCACTGAGATTAAAAATCTCATTTAGAAGAGTTCCCTAGCTAAAAACAGAAAGTTTCATAAAACAGTAAACATAATAATATGAAAAAAAGGGTGCACCTTTACCTGAGCAAAAGAATATCTATTCATGTCAGATTAAACACAACCTTATGTTTGTTTCTCAAAATCTTTAAAAAAATGCTTGTAAACATGTTTAAGAAAACCAGCTCCTTCATTTATACTTCATAGTTAGGGGTTTAAGGTTGGTAATAAAACAAAGAGTTCTGTGGTAAACAGAGTCAAGCAATCATAAACACCAACAAGACGCATGTACGTATAAACCACCAACATAATCTACAACGGAGTCTTTTAACTACATATTAAATATGTTGCGCAAAGGAGAGAGCCTCATCAAGGGTAAAACCCAAATATCTGTACTGAGAAACCTGTTCTATAGGAGGTTAAAACAAGTTTTAAGCTCTTTAAATTTCTCTAAAAAAGGCTAAAGGGTGATTGTAGAAGACTAAATGTGTTACTTGGCGTTGAAGCGGCACAATAAATGACAGTGTCCTCAGCATAAAAATGAACCGTTGCGTGTGGTACATTATAACCCAAACAGTTAAGACAAACAATAAAAAGTAATCGAGACAAACCCGATCCTTGGGGTACCCCTTTAGTTATTTTGGAAGAGGTGGAGATTAGACCTTCAAACTGAACACACTGAGAATTCTTCTGGTACCTCTCCACAAACTGGAACCACTGGGGCTTTTGTCTGTTCTTCATGAACCGCTGCAGCTCCATCAAGTTAGATGGCGCTTGTGTCCAACAATATTTAAATCAAATCAGACTGAGGTCTGGACTTCGACAAGGTCATTCCAGGACATTTACCTGTTTCTCTTGAACCCACTGGAGTGTTCTTCAGCTGTGTGTTTAGAGTCATTGTTCTGCTGAAAGGTGAATCTCCATCCCAGTCCTAAATCTCTGTAGGACTAAAACAGGTTTTCCCTCAAGAATTTCTCGGTATCTTGCTCCCTCCATTTTTCCTCTAACTCTGAGTAGTTTCCCAGTCCCTGCTGATGGATACCATTCCTACACCATGATGCTACCACCATGCTTCACAGTGGGGATGGTGTTCACAGCATAATGAGAGGTGTTAGGTTTGTGCCAGACATGATGTTGTCCTTGATGCTAAAAACTTTGATTTTGGTCTCATGTGATCACAACATCTTCCACCTGTTTGAGGGGTCTCCAATATGCCTCTTGGCATACTCAAAGCTGCCTTGTTATTATTTTTCTTTAGCCAGTGTCTTTTTCCCGCCCCTTTTCCTTGAACCCCAGCTCTGTGCAGCTTATAATGGTCCTATAAACAGATCCTCACACCTCTGCAGAAGAGCTGCCCAGCTCCATTTGGGTTATCTCTGACCTTTCGGCTGCTTCTCTTATTAATCCTTGCGTGGGCTGTGAGTTTTGATGGACAACCCTCTCTTGGCAGGTTTATATAATCTTTCCGTTTCCTAATAATGGATTTATTGGAGCTCTGTGGATTGTTCAGAGTTTGGGAAACCTATTCTTGTCCACACATTGGGTTTTGACCTGTGTGGAGAGTTCCTTGGTCTTCATGCTGTCTCTTGCTTGTTGGCAGACCTTACTGCCTAGAGGTGTTGAACTGGTGTCTCTAATAGGGACTATTAGAACAGGTGTATATATACTGAGGTTATTTGACACTTAGATTGCCCATATATGGATTTTCTTTATCTCATTATGTGGCTTTTGATAGTAATGGTTCAGTGAAACATGTGGAGGCATATGCACACATCACATTTCAATTTTAAATATTTTATAGATTTATTTAACCCTCCTGAAGCCATCAAGAGAGACAGATGAAGAGAGGTACAGAAGCCTTTGTAACTTCATTACCATCTTGTAACTTGTTAAAACAAGTTCTCCTCCCTGTTTAAGTTCAATAATTTGAAGTGTTTTTGTAGAATAATTACTTCAAATCAAATTAAAAACCTATTGAAATTTCAGTTTGTAAGGCAACTAAATGAAAGATTAATAAAGGTGGTGAGTAACTTTGCCACCCACTGTAACTGTTAACAGTTAAGCGGTGTAAGGAGTAACACAGTGTGTATGGGAGAACGCCGACCTTGGGTGGAGGTTTCTTCAGCAGCACCAGCAGAGCCTGGAGGACCAGGTTGGAGAAACGAGGGCCAATGGGGACGTAGTCCAGCAGACGCTCAATGTCATCCACCACCATGCAGCTGAGCTGGGACTTATAAGCATCGTCGAATATCTGGAACACAGACAGAATACAGTTGAGGGCAGATAGATAGGTTTGCGCTGCGTGAAGGAGCTCCACAGAGTCTGCAGCGCTGTACCTTTTTGATTGCCTGGCACTTGGAGATCTCAGAGTGTCCAATCATCTTGTCTGGAGAGCAGATCTTAATGAAGGGGAACTGAGAGTCCTCTGCAATCTTTGCCGCCAACGCCGTCTTTCCACAGTGTGGAGGACCTGTGAACAGACAGAGGAGGGTCATCGTTGTTCCCTCATACTTAGCTCTGAATAATTAAAGACCTTCCTTGGTTCTTTTCTTTGGCTTTGGAGCCCAGTTATTTTTTGTTTGTTTGTTTGTCTTTACTCACAAGACAATTGTTCCTTTATTCCACAACTGTTACAAATATCGTTCCATTATTTCTCCCATTTTTGGCATGGCCTTTAAGCCGGGTCATGACAACTATGGTATGCACAACCTCATGCCATAGTGCAAAAGCTCTTTTGATCTGTTAGTGCTTAAAGTATGTGTTGAAGATGGCTCTCAGCTACTACAACATCACATTTTAGCTAAATTGCTGTAAAAACCGACTGAGTTACAGGCATTTCTGTGCTAGGAAAAGTTGATTGGCTGTGGCGGCTATCTTCAAAAGTTAATCAGTTGTAGATGCACATCCAATGATTACTTTCTGGGACTTTTTTTTTCTTCTTCACAAGATATTTTGCTAATGCTACAAACGAACAATCACTCACGCAGACATGGGCCAAAACATTTTCCCTTTACTGGCAGGCTCTAATAATGTTTCAGCTGTCTTACCCTCCAGTAACACCGCCACCAGTGGTGTGCGATCGCTGTTCTTGGTCTGCTGTACGAGCAGCTCTCCGTCGTCCAGCACGTGGGTAACCGGGTCGCCCCATTTGATGATACCATTCATGATGTAGCTGGAATAATCCTCTTGGTTTGTACCAAATGCCTGAAAATAAATGGCAGGAGAAAAAAAAAAAAGCAGTGTGAAGAACCTTGTTCTGCCTTTCTTTCATATTACTGAGTTTTTAAAGTTCCCACACGATGTGACCGCTGAAAACTGCGTACAGGTTTGATGTCGTTGTTGAGGGATCCCATGAAATCAGCTCTGGTGACCTGCAGCTTCTCTGCCCGCTCCATGTCCACCTCCACTGTAGAGGTAGCCTACAAACCAACATTGGAAAGCATTCATGTTAAATTATTATGTTCGTATTTATAGTTTCTTCCATATGGTTTTCAGACTCTTAACTACACCTGAAATCCAGCTATTTCAGCTACTACTGTATCAAAATGTTCAGCTTGTTCGGGACATTACAGTTATGACTTCTGTCATTTATAACTTTTATACTTTTTGAATTATTTACCTTTCATTTATAAATGTTTTTTTTCATGGAAATGCATTGAAATATCTTCAAATTCTTGAAAAATGCCATGCCCCTTGAAATTCTCAGCAACTTCATTTTTAGCTTCCAGCTACTGTTTTGCTCATTTGAGCTTTTGTGTTGTCAGTTTTTCGATTTTGCCCTGATTGTTTTAGCTTCAACAATTCAGTGTCTTTTACACATTTCACTTAGCCTTCACACTTTTTTCTCACTGTTTTTTACAATTTAGAACTTTGATTCAAGTTGTGCATATATTAGGAGTTACTTATTGTCATCAAAAGTTCAATCTGAAAGATTCTTATCTTTCAGATTGAACTTTTGACGAAAGGGCAATAATATTTATGCCTGTGTGTTCATCTGTATGTTGTGTTGGGTAAGTATCTCATGAACCACTTGATGGATTTATATGAAACTGGCTTGGTAGTAGATGCAAGTCATCTCCAACTCATACTCCAAGCACTACAAATCGTGCAAGATTTTGGCTTTAACTGTTGCAGTCAACACAATCTTTCTATTGGCAAAACTTCTCATGAACCAGTGGACATATTTCAAAGAAACCATCGGAAAGTAATAATTTGATGCACATCTACCCAATTCAGATGGTTGCCAAAGCTAATCCACCTTACCCAAAACAAAATGGCTTCAACTCAGATACCGAGTTGACTTCAACTGACTTCAACTTCTCAACATGTACTCCGAACAAACGTCTTGCGAGATCTTGCAGTATTGCGTGAGGTGGTGCATACATCCTTTATAACTCCGTTCCTTGTCATCAAAGATCACCTTGTCTAAAAATGGCATGAAAAGTGGCGGGCGATATACATTTTTCCAAGGAATCATAGGGCTTTACTTCATTCTGAACCTGTCTCTAACAGCGGCAGGATGAGAGAGTGTCGGGTGACCTTGATGTGTCGGTTCATGGCGGTGGACTGTGCCGCCCTGACCAGCCCCTCCAGCTCGGCACCGCTGTAGTTCTTCGTCTCCGATGCCAGCTCCTTGATGTCGACATCGCCAGACAGCAGGTTGAAGCTTCGCATCTTGCAGGTGTGGATGTTCAGGATCTGCACACGGCCCTTCTCGTCGGGCAGACCTGGAGGGGGGTAGGTGGACGACGTGGGGTGGGAGGAAAGAGATGGTTCGGAGATAAGAAAAATGAGTGATGGGGTGTCAAAAACAGACATCACAAAGATTACAAAAAAAGGGTTTGTAAGACAAGGGCACCATTCAGATTTCAGACTAATAGTTAGAGTTTGTTTTCTTAAAAAGAAGAAAAAGAACTTGAGAAAACCCTCAAATCTGTAGATGCAGTTGATTGTAACAAAACCAATGCTTTGTAGAAATGCATGGTTATTAGAACAATGAACATTAAAAAAAGATCTCTGCTCCATTGTGAGCCTTTAAAACAAGAGGCATCAATGACACTTGTTATTTGTTACAGGGCTGGAACGTTCCAGCACAGACTGCAGGAGTAGCCTTTGATTAAGTGTGTTTTCTGGTAATAAAGGGCAGCCGGCTAATTGGTCTCTGTTTATAGTTTCTCCCATACAGTTTTTTGCAATAACTACTTTGTGTTATTGCAATCATTTGGCAAAATCAGAAATAGTGTGACAACTTTTTGAACTGGTGACTTTCATACTTTTTGAATGATTACTTTTTGAATGATTACGTTTACTTACTTTATACTTTATTTGCAAAAAACATTACCCATAGATTTACACTGAGGTCTATTTAATTCCTTCAAGAAAATTGTACTCTGAAATCTACTTTAGCAGACTTCTTCTGCTCCTTTGGGCTTTTAGTCTTGATCATTTTAGTTGTTAACTACTGTTTTGCAACATTGAATTTTTACCCATGGGTTTGCTACATTTGCCTTTTAGCAACTATTTTGTCATTTTGACTGTTAGCTACTGTTTGGCTAATTTTAGCTTTTAGCTGCAGTTTACAAATTTTACCATTTGGCTATGGTTTTGGTAATTTTAGCTTTTAGCTATTGTTTTCCACATTTTAGCTTCTGTTCTGTTCAACTTCAACAATTCCTTTTGTCCTTCAGCACTCAGCATTCATACTACTGTGCTTTTGCGGGAAATGCAATTCCTCCAGTTTCATTTTAATTTCTGCTTATATAAATAGAAAAAAAAAGGTCTGACAAACCAGTTTCTGTCAAATAAATGCCATGAAAAGAACGAGCACGAGAGCTGAGTCAGATAAGGCTAACGCCCGAGGAAGAGAACCAAAAACCTTTGTGTTGTTAAAAGACAGAGTTTGTTTCCTCTTTTACTTGAGAGAAGCTACACTTGGCACAAGCCTGAAAAATTAATTTCCGTAGCAACAAATCCTCAACTGAATCCTGCTCCAACTGCAAAACAGCTTAACAGAAACCTAACATCAGAGCAGCAGCTAAAACCACTGCTTGGCTCATTGATGCTAACATTGTTAGCTGCTCATTGGAACATATTAACTTAGCCTTATTTTCTTACAGCAACTAAAGTAAACTAAAATACAATTGGGAAAATGAATAAAGGGATTAATGAAAATTGGATTATTGAAAAATAAGAAAACTTAAATTGGGAAAATGAATAAAGGGATAAATGAAAAATAAAAAAATGTTGTTTTTTTTTACTCATTTATTGATTTATTTTACTCATTTATTTAGCTATTTTACCCATTTTTTAATTTATTTACCCATTTTTTTATTTATTTAATTTTGGCAGAAATGGCTCTCCATACCTTGAGGCTGGCAGCATTAAAGGTTTAAGTTCATGTAGACACATTATACTAAAATTTTAAAACACACCTCCTAATGTTTCCCAGGTGTTGACTTCTGTTGATTCAGGAAACTCTGGCTCCAGAAATAAAACATGGCAGCTCCTTAAACCAGAATTTGCTGACTTTAATTTTGAATACCAGGAGGAAACTGAGACACTGTGTCCATCTTTTTATGTTGATGATTTTAACATTGTTTTCACACAGAGCCTTCATCTAACCCTGAACATCTTTGACTAAATTGGATCAGGACCAACAGATTTAAATATCAATAATTTAAGACCATAAATCATTCTAAAACTGACTGGAGTGGACGGGTACTATCCAGTATGCAGTACCGGAACTTCTAGATTTTCGTCCTTAGCCTACCGTCACTTTTTACAGTGTACCACAACTTCTCCAAAACCTGCGGATACTCAGGGTCACCAACTGTAAGCTACGGCTGAGTCATATAAACAACATTATCCATTGGTAAAAAACAGGAAGTCGTGACCCTTACACCGCTTCTGATTGGCTCAAATACAGGGGATCAGGTAATGCATGACTAATGAGGTACGATGATTGGTTAAACGTTGTGTACAAGCTGGGCGAGTGCTGGGAGTCTGATCCGTGGTACTGAGAGCTGTAATACGTAGAGCCTGGACACAGAGAGGAGGATCTTTACTGTAAAGAAACTGTAAATCTTTTGGTCATTTAAGTCTTGGCCAAACAGGATGTGTAGGCATAACATGAAAGAGGAGCAACGCCTCCAGGTAACAATGCTTTGTCTTCTTCACTTTAACTGGCAGGGAATGAAACTCCTGATATTTTTGTGAAGAAAAAAGCCGCCCAGTAAAAGGGAAGGCAGAATAAAACTCACCAATTTCCATCTTCACCTCGAACCTGCCAGGCCTCATCAGGGCGTCGTCTATCAGGTCAGGCCTGTTGGTCATACCTGCAATGAAGGAGGGAGGGATGCAGTGGGTTATGGGACACGGAGGTGGAGTGATAATCATGTAAAGGAATCTGTCAACACAACAACAGATGGCAGACGAAGTGAAAGACACTTTTGATTGTGTGTGAAAAGTTATTACAGGAAATGAGTATTGGCCACCACGGCTATCTGACCTCTACCCTACACAAAAATGGCCATGCCTTGTTTAAAAGTTTCAGTTCTAGTATTTCTGACAGGACGTAAATGCAACTGGACTTAAATCGATAGTTCAGGTCTTTTGAAGTGAGGTTTTGTTGGAATGTTAAGAAGATTTAATATCTTGTGACCTCAGTTTGGAGAAGCAGAGATTAGCCAAGACCAAAGTGGATTGCCGCCATCATCCTCGAAGAGGAGTTTTCCACACTGTCCTTCCAGTTTTTTGGACAGTTCTTGACCCGATTTTAGTAGTTCCGGCAACCTCCTTGGACGTTTTCTCTGCTTGACGTATGCCAGTAACTTGACCCTTTTGAAACAGATTAACATCTTTTCCACGACCACAGGATGGGTCGTTCAGCATGGTTATTTAACAAATGAGAAGCTACTCACTGCATCAGTTAGAGTTAAATAACTTGTTGCCTTACCTCTTACCCATTTGCTTAGTTAGATCCTGGTGGGGAACTCTTTCTTTTTTGGCCAGGCAGTGCATAAACCCTGTATTCAGTTGGGCTCCTGACTTCAACAAATACTGAATCCACGACTCATTATAACAAAATTCAGTGTTCCATGTTTGTTCTCAGTTCTGCAAGTCATTCGTCCTGGTCAAATGGGAGTAAAATGGACGGTAAAGAGGATTTGTGGGGTCCCTGGGTTCTCTCCTTACCGATGACCAGGATGTTGTTCAGCTGCTCCACGCCGTCGATCTTAGACAGCAGCTGGTTGACCACAGTGTCGTGCACGCCCGTGCTGCTGGCGCCCGTGCCTCTCTGCTTGCAGATGGCATCCAGCTCATCGAAGATGATGATGTGGAGCCCACTGTTGGCTCCCAGCTAAAAAAAATTGGAAAGTTTTGTTCTGTTTTACGCCTGTTATTTGACGTATCCAACACACACAGTGGAAAAGGGCCCTACCCTCTTCTGCTCCTCCTCTGCCTCAGCGAACAGTTTGCGGATGTTAGCCTCAGACTCTCCCACGTACTTGTTGAGGATCTCCGGGCCGTTGACGACCTTCGGCTCGCGGGCATTGAGCATCTTGCCGATCTGCCTGGCCATCAGTGTTTTACCACATCCCGGCGGTCCGAACAGCAAGATGCCCTTCACGTGCTTACAGCCTGGAACAAAGACAGGGAGCAGTGAACAACGAGAAGGGTAAAGATGTCAAAAGAAAGAAAAGAAAGTTTAGAAAGCGGAGATGCAAGTCAGAAGAAAAAACAGAAACGAGCCATAAGAGGAAACACTGGGAAAAGACAAAATGTTTATAAAATACTTTTCAGTGTAAAGCCAGAGAGAAAAGGAAAAATAATCAATTAATAAAATGAATCACAAAACTTTAGTGAAATTGATCAATTTTTTGCTCTCGCTTCCTCTTCCTGTGGACCATAAAATAAACACTGTTGCAAACTTTGTCACCTTTTAGTGTTTTACTGTATTTTACAATTTTATTTTAAAAAATACTCAAAGAAAAACTGAATTTTTTTCAACCAGTGTTCTATATAACAGCTCACAATTCGGCACTGAGTTTAAAACAAACAAGCTTTTTCTGTAAGTGTTTGACAAGGTAGGCAGTTAGACCTTATTATCCAAACAAAAAATAAAACAGTTTATACTGATGTATCTGAGCCACTAGCAAGGAAAAAAAATGAACATTTGTTTGTGGGATTTCAATTTTTTAAAATTAATGTGAAAATGTTTAGAAAAAAAAGTCAAAAAAGTGTTTCAAGACTAAGATGAAGGAAGTGAACCCTACTCCTGGTTAAAAACGTGGACACCTGGGAGTGAGAATCTCTCTCTGTAGATGGATGCTGAACTTTCTATTTGGGAGGCAACAAAATGTGCAGGTCGGCAGTAACACCTCCAAGACCATAACGCTGAGTACAGGGGTCCCCCAATGATGCGTGCTCAGCCCGCTGCTCTTCACCCTGCTGACGCACGACTGTGTACCAACCTACAGTACCAACCGCATCGTTAAGTTTGCAGACCGCAAATTGTGGTGGACCGCATCACCGACGGTGATGAAGAAATGAGGTGAACTAAATTGTCTAGTAGTGTAATGAAAACCAAAGACATTGCGATGGACTTCAGGAGACGATGTTCACAGCGCTCCTCACCGACCAGCAATGGTGATGCTATGGAGAAGGTAAGAAGCATCAAGTTCTTGGGGGTGCAAGTCTCAGAAGATCCCCTCCTCATCTAAAAACACCACAAACTCAGCTCTGCTTCCTCTGCAAACTGAGAAATGCAACAGTCCATCCATCCGTCAGGTGCTCATTTTATCAGGGAACCACTGCGAGTGTTCTCACCGGCTGCATCACCTGCTCCTGCCGGAAGATGCAGCCAGCAGGATCATTGGTGCCCCCTGTCCTTTGTCACAGACACCCCTCACGTTCCCTCTTTCCCTCTCCTGCCTTCATTAAAAAGGTACCAGAGCCTCCAGGCCTGCTTCCTTGTTGTAGCCGAGGGTTACAGGGGCATACAGAAGCCAAGCAATGACAAGGTTAGAAATGTAGTTTGATGATGTTATCTTGAGATAACAAAATAGGTGTAACAAAACGGACAGTGTGGATTTCTGTTTTTGAGCTCATCAAACAAGGATCAGTTTTCCAACCATCACAGGATGCATATTTGTTCCACTCTTACATAAGAACTCCTCCTGTTTTCCTCAGACTACAGGCACCGGTGTACGTTCCAGCCAGTCACAGATCACTAATCTTGTCTCCATGGCAACAAGGAACCTGGACAATATCCTTTATCCAACGAGTGGCCCTGACTGCAAGAAGTTTCTCAGAGCCTAACTTTCATTGAAACTCTAAATAACAACATAACTAATAAAAGTTAAATAATTATTCTTTTGTTTATTTTATGGTTTATATATGTGGATGGTTCACTCAACCTCTTCTCCCCCTTCAGCATCTGAGATTGAAAACAAATCTTTATAGAACTCTGAGATGTGCTTGATTGGTAACCTTTCATATTCCCTCATTATCAATCGTTACATGTGGTGTTCTGTTAAAATGATGTTCCACTTCTAGCAGTGTCTTTACAAGCGTTGATTCATTATGATTTTGAGGTGCTGACAACTTTGACTATTTAGGTGGATGAGAGGATTAGAAAGCTAGATTTTAAAGTTTAAACATGTTGTTACTTAATTAAAACCTCAGTTATCTTCCTTCAGACAAAAGTACAGAAGAGTAATGTGTCTTTCTTTCACTGGTCAGTTCATCTAAGCATGAGCCTAGGGACTGAACCGAATATAAAACTGTCCGTATCAGTCATCATCAGTTCCTTAGCTCGTAGCTCTTTTAAACTCTCTTCCAATCATTGCTGAACAGATTCTCCAGGACAAAGACTCTCTGTTGAACACGGCTGATCAGGCAACACTGACTTCAACATGTCCTTCCTGATCAAAAAACCCGACGGACAGCTTCTTCCTCTGACAACCGAGAAAGGAGGAGTTTCCCTATTGTGACTTCACAGACTTTACATTTTGAAGGGACTGAATCTTTTGAATAGTTTATGACTTCTTCATGAGAAATAATTCAGATGCTTTTGGAACTGATTTCTCAAGCTAAGACAGTGCAAAGCAGACACAGCTGAATCTGTCTACAACATCATCTGTGAGAATGCACTGTGCGTTCTCCATCTGAGATAATCACCTCCCACAGAATCTCAGGCCTCCAGCTTGTAAGCGTGTGACGTCCATTTTCGTACGATGATCCCTTCATTTTTGTACTAGAACCACCTAAAATATAACCACTGTCTGTTTAATTCTTGTATATGTGTTTGAAATTTTCAATTGCGGTCTCACTTAATTGTGAGTGCTTGTGACCAGCGAGCTTTGTGGCTGTGTTTTGTGTGGCTACAGAGTCTATCATCAATCTACGGCCCAGGGTGTCCTGGTGCCATGTCCATTTATGGACACCCTTATGTTGGACACATAGGCACAAACAGCAATCAGAGCCCGTCCCCCAAACCGAGCCCGCAGGGAAGCTATCCTCTCATCTACCGGGAAAGACTCCAACGCGCACACACCAAGCCAGGGGGCCTATAAGTAGGCCAACACCAGCCAAACGCCTCTCACTATAGGCAGCTCCAGAGTGGAGTAAGGTCCAACCCCTCTTAAGGGGATTAGTTTCAGAACCAACACTGTGCGTTAAAAAGGAGCCCAACTATATGTAGTCAGTACCTCTCAGCCTCACGCACAAGTTCAGGCTCCTTCACCAACAGAGAGGTGGTTTGCTTGGGTTTTGATTTCTTTTTAAATCTCAAAATATCAACTTTATATCTGCTATTTTTGGAATTTATTATTGCAATTTATTTTGACTTTAACCTCAAAACTTAAATAAAAAGAAAGGGTTTTTTTCCATTTATTTTTCTTCTTAGTGACCCTAACACTGACCCTTGGATATTCCTCATCTAAACAAAACCTTTTGTTTGTAGCTTTTGTCTGAGAGGCCATCGGACAGCAACAACTTATGTTTACTCTTTACTGTCGCCTGACACTTTGGTATAATGCCAATATGAGGAAAACATTCAATTTAAAGCTAACCAATAAACAACGTTTCTCACCCATCTGCTCCACAATGTCAGGAGGGAAAACCCGAGAAGCAAAGGCCCTGCGGAAAATGTCGGAGAATTCCTTGTCCAGACCTCCGATTCCCATTTTCTCAAAGTTCCAGTCTGGGTTGATGATTGTCTGTCGTGCCTCCTTGGTCTTTGCCTTACCTGTTTAAAGAAAAAAGGCAGTTACTTTGTAAACAAATGTCTGATAAACTTTCAAAAGCCAAAGGGAATAAAGTAAAATGTTGAATGGAGAATTTAAAAATAAAAATAAAACCAAGTTTGTTTTTCTCTGCATTTCTCTCACAGCACATAAATCTGTTCAATTCAGAGAATATGTAGAACTCTATTTCTGCTGCCATCTTCTGCCATCTTCTGGAGCAAATAGACACAACAGCATTATGGAAAGGCACGTATGTTGTTAAGAGAAGCCAGAGATGAAAATAATCATGGCACAGAACTGAAATATCTAAACTATTTGAAACAAGGAGTTTAAAATAAATCAAAGGAATTGTTTTGGAGAAAAAATCAGTTGCTTGTGAAAGGACAAAACGAACATACCAACTAATGTGAGAGAGGAGTTCTCCGCCTTTTCAAAAATCACCTGGCTGTTTCCCACCATCAGTCCGACGTCGATCTGTCGGAAAAGTCGGATTAAAAAGTGTCAAGTCCAAAACTGTAATCTTATCACTCCAGATATTTTTTAATGGATATTATTTCACCGTTTATAGAAAAATCCAAAACCATTTTCACAAAAATGCAGAAATACCATGTCATGCCACTGATTGGTGAGAACATCTACATTAACAACAACAACAACAAAAAAAAAAACTGCTGAGGAACAATATACTTAGCTTGGCTGAAGGTTCTTCCCAAACAGACTAGACTGGACTAGACTGCTCAGAGGTCCATTCAGCTTTGTTGCCATTGAGGACGACGTTTTGAGAACAGAAGCAAATATTAGCCAACTTCTTTATTACTTACTTATTTCTTCACTCCAGTTTCTGACCCACTGGTAGCAAAGTTATTTAAGAGTCACTAGATTATAGCTATGGTATGGTGAAATTGAGAAATATTTCTTGAAATATATCAGTATTTCTGGTAGGCTGGAGTGAGTTGGTCTAGATGGTCTTTGCATTGTTGGAGCTTGTTTGTATGTATTTGTAGTTTTTTTGATGTCTCTGAACCAATCGTTGAATGCTGTGGGGATTCAAATATTCAGCTGGGCTATTGGGAGCCTTTATGCGGCAGATCAGGAGGTCTGTGTTTTTAGAGGATCTGTTTTAAAGTTTACAAATGGAGTTTGTCGCTGAACAACCAACTGAACCATCGACTGAACCACCAACCTGCTAACCAGACTGCGTGACGATTCTTGAAATTGTCATTGAAAACTGGCATGAGCAACAAAGAAGTAAACAAGGGTGCTAATATTTGCTTCTCAATGACAGCCAGGTTAAATGTACCTCTGTTAGACCTCTGAGCGATCTATCTCTTTCTTCTTGGCACAAAAGAATGGCACAATTTTTCTGTTGTAGTTTTTTTTTTCCTTTGACAGTGGAACCGATGTAGAACAAAACTGAAAGTGGCTTTTTTTGTCTTTCAAAACAGGTTCTTACATCATCATTTTTTAACATTTGTGTTCATCTATATGTAAAATTTGCACTTTGAAAATTTTGTTTCTTAAAACCTTGTTTTGTTTTCTCACCAAATACTTATTTTTCATGTGGACGATAGATCCAACTGCAGAAGAAACATCTAGTGTAGACAGGGCTTTCGATAAAAAACATAATTTTTCAGCTATTGACATTTTATGTTATTTATTTATTTGAACAATGGACTACTACTGCAGTAATAACACACAAAAAAAGCTCAAATACATAAATGTGTCGTAACTATTCCACAACATACTGGAAGGACTTAAAAAAAAACAGGTCAAATTGATTTTTATTAGTTACACATCCTAAAAGTTTAAAATCAGAGCAACTAAACTTTCTAATCTGTAGTAGAAGATGTTTCGCTTCGCATTAGGGAGTTTTTTTTTTTTTTATTCAAAGTTGGAGAGTGTGGAGTTCCAAGCTTCAAACTGCATGAGATGCTTTGTTCATGCAAGTTAAATTCTCATGCAGATTAATCCTACAACCCTCCCACCTGAGAGTCATTAAGGTTTTAATGGTGCAAATGCAGTAATTTTAGCTGCATTTCATGCAGTTTAAAGCTTGGAGTGCCACACTGTCTAGTTTTAAGTTGAAAAAGCAGAACCTCTTCAACTACAGAACAGAACTCTAGTTGCGTTGATTTTAAACTTTTAGGATTTGCCACATCCTGTCTGATTGAGAATCTACACCAACAGCAGTTACACAGAAACATAGAACAAATAACATAACTTCCCTTCACACTAATATCACATCACAACATTTTCATTTACTTTGAGGACTAAACTCCTCTCAACGCTTTACAGCTTCAGAGCCAGACTCTTTAAAATGACAGATGCTAAATTATCGCCCAATCTATTTTGGAAGAGCATTATATGGAATTATCATCTCTTAGTGCACTCCAATTCATCACCACCAAGTTCTATGAACGCAACAATATGTTGTAGCCGGCAATATGTTGTCATTATTTTATGTACCCATACAATGACAAAATTTGTTCTCTGTATTTGACCCATTACACAGTTGAGATACACACCAGCGGAGCAGCAGGGAGCAGTTAGAGATTAGGATTATGTCTTGCTTAGGGACACAGCAACATAATGGCATGACGGGAAATTGAACTTGCAACTTTCCAGTACCAGAACAGATCCCCTACCACTGTATCCTTGTGCCTAGTACCTACTTTTCTGACAATGTTAGCAAAAACGATCAAATTTCAGCTTCAGTAAACTATAATTCATGTCCCAGCCGGTGAATTGGTTATTAGATTGTACAAGAAGCTGGTGAGCGTATTCACTATAAGTCTTCTTCCGCAGTAACACTGCTCCGCAGGACTTCTAATACTACAAAGAATTAGCACCTAGCAAGCAAATATGCTAGCATAGTTCAAAGATAAGGAAATTTCACATAAATGTAGTCTTTTTTTATTAAGTTGAAAATGTATAACTAAGCACTCTGCTAAGGCGCACAATTATTACAGTAGAAAATATGGTCCTTTTTGTTTGTGTCACTTTTTTTACATCCAATGTGTCGTCTCTGTTTTTACTAGCTAACCCCTGTAGCTAACAAAGCTAAATTTGTTTGGCTTAAAAAAAAATATATATATATTGTCATATTTATGAGGAGGATGTCATACAAATGATCAAAAGAGGGTTCAAAAGTTGAATAAAAGGAACATTGTTTTTAAATTATTTTAGTTTTATTAATGCAACAATGTGATCATTTGTGTAGCCTATGCATATTTTGCAAATAAAATCACCGTAAGTTCACATCCTCCTTTAATAGGACCTGATTGTAATGATATCTGCACTATTTTGCTTCTTAAAAGCAATTTTCCATCTCACTCTCGAGAGTTTAATTACTGAGAGCTAATGCTGTTGCTCAGAACAATCACTGAAATCCCGCGGGTGGCAGAACTGAATCACAATGAGGCTTCTATCAAAAACTGAAAGGACTCTGAGGCGCTTCCAGCAGCAGAATAATGAGATTCTCATTTTTTTCATTTTCCCACCGACAGAAAGCTCAAAGGCAAGAAGAAGAAGAAAAAAAAAATCAGTTCAACACAAACCCAATGTACTTCACTTTTTATTTGAGCGGTTTGGATGTTTGATGTCACTAGAGGAGGCAGGTACCTTTTGCTGTTTCTTTCCAGAAGCTGGCTCTCCTTTGAGGATGCTCGTGTCCATGGCCTCAATATCCTTCACCACCAAACCGAACAGCTTGTCGCAGAAACTGAACACTAACTGCATGACGGCGATAAGAGAGTGAATAAATAAAATACGCTGCAACATCATGAAACAAAACGTGTTCCTGTCTGAGTATTAACCTGCTGGGTGACAGAGAAGGCCTGGTTGTTGAACTGCTGGATGAACTCAGCAGCCATCTTGTCTGAGTCGTACGGAGAGGAGTCAGTGCTCTTCTTTTGCAGGAAGTCGATTTCGATTGTCATGGCGCCAATGCACTGCCTGGACTTGTCAAAGTTGTAGTTGGACACTGATTGAACAGGCACACTCACAGTTATCCATCACGTCAACATAAATACAGCATGTTTTCATAACAATCATTAACTGAAAAGTCACAATACTGGAACAAAACAGGAGAAAACTACTACTACTACTACTACTACAATTACTTTACTTATAAAGCACTTTAAAAGAACAGTAGCTGCGACAAAGTGCTGGTACAGATAAAAATCAATAAACATTCAAAGAATTGAAAAGACAACAAAAACAATAAAACGCAATAAGAAAAGTAAGAGCAAAAGTCTCAACGTGTATTAAAAGCCAAAGAATAAAAGTGTGTCTTAAGAATAGTTTTAAAAGCGGACAATAAAGGGGCACATCTGACATGTAACGGCAAATCGTTCCATAATTTGGGAGTGGCAACACTAAAAGCTCTGTCACCCCTGAGCCTCAGTTTAAAACAACACTAAATGTGACACAGGTCATAGCTGGAGCAGTCTGAGCTTTTCAGATTTTGTACTACAGACAACTCAGTACAAATGAGGTAATATAACCACCAGATAAATAATTTTATACTATCCCGTACTTTGTAAAGCTCTACCCCTACATTTTACTTGTTCATGCATAGGGATTGGAGTTTCCAAATGGGCCTTCAATCGGGGCCCATTTCAAACAAAAGGGTATGATACTTGCTTGCAGATACACTCCCAAATATAAGTATTTTCAAGGTATATATGATATTGCCATATTGTCATTTGGTCATAATAACAGAAAAACAGAAACATCTATTTTTCCTTTCTAAAATAATGTTTTGTTTTGTTTTCCTGAGCTGCACAGGGATACAATTGGTTAGCACTGACACCTCACAGCAAGAAGGCGGCGTGGAGTATACACATTCCCCCTGTGCATGCTTGGCTTTCCTCTGGGTACACTGGTTTCCTCCCACAGTCCAAAACAACATGTCAGGCTATTTGGAGACTTTAAATTGCCACTAGGTGTGAGTGTGAGCCTGAATGATTGCCTGTGTGACCCGTCCAGGGTGTACCCCAGCTTTTACCCAATGACTGCTGGAGGTAGGCACCAGCATCCCACAATCCTGAGTTTAGCTGAGCTTAGCTGAGAAAAACAACTGAGTAAAGAAACTCGATGGATGAATGGATTTAGCCATCAAAATGTTGTAAAGTCATACCTATTGTAATGTCTCTTCTGATGTATTACGTAAGGTATCATGGGCGATTTTCCTTAACAACTGTAAAATCGCAAGCTTGTACACCAAATTCTGTTGCCATCTTTATAGCTACA
Organism: Kryptolebias marmoratus; assembly: GCF_001649575.2. NCBI lineage: Eukaryota > Metazoa > Chordata > Actinopteri > Cyprinodontiformes > Rivulidae > Kryptolebias > Kryptolebias marmoratus. The sequence goes on from NC_051441.1 coordinate 20,382,534, forward strand.
CTTACAGGCACATCGGTCTCCCATCTGATTACTTCAAAGAACCTTTGGAAGGACCATCCCATTTTGCTGTGAATTATTTTAGTCACTTCTTATTGCTTCATATTAAAGGGTAGGGGAGGTAGTAACACTAGGAAATGGGATTTGACCATAGTCTGCTATGGCAAGAGTGACAACTAAACATTATGAACAGTCGAACGCAGTCCTTAATTTGCAGTCTGTGGTTAAACAACAGTTGCACAAGTCAAATAGAAGAACTTTTTACCTTCAACCTCCTGGCCAATGGAAAGGCCAGCCCATTTTCTCTGAAGGAGAGAAATGAAAACAAAGTTGAAATTTGACCAGCTATGAATTACCAGTGTGTGCAACAGCTGAAAGATTTCTGTGTGTACCTGCGGCAGACTGAAGGCGATGGTTCCAGCAGCTACAGTGTGATGAGTCTTGACTGTGAACACATACTTGTGGTTCGGTGTGGTCTTCACCGTCACATGTCTGCAGGGAATGGCCACATACCCTGGTTATTACATGCATCGGCTTTCATCTATAAAGCCCAAGAGTAATTTGGGACTTAAATTTGTAATAATTGTTGACAAATGTCAAACGTTTTGATGTTCAAGCTGTATGAGAAGTGGAAAGAGGACCAAGATCAAATGAAATGGTACAGCTACTGCCAGTGACTGGATGATTGATTGGATTGTGTGTAATCAGATTTGTGCAGAGTTGCCTGGGGTGTGTGCTTGCACCGACAAACAAAGCAATAGCGACTACTCACTGTCCCGACTGCAGATCTTTCTCATTCACGACGGCGCAGTTAGTCAGCGACAGCTCATCTGTCGGGCATCGCGCCGCCTGCATGGTCTGCAAAGGCAAAGACAGAGAAGGAACGGCAGAGGAGAAAATTAGCAACACTGTGGGAACGACTACACATTACAGTCCAGTTGAGAATTTTTACCCTTATGTGCCATTCAACCTTTTCTCCCTACGTGTATTTTGATCTTGTCACATAATATCATGACGTAACCTACTTTCACCAAAGCTGTTGCACAAAACTCACGATGTCCACTGATCAACATTTTTCAGCATTTCATTGCCAACCTCAACAGAATGTTAGAATTTGTTGTTTTTGACTGAGTAATCTGTATCACCCAGGATTCGCTTTCTCACCTGGTGTCTAAGAATAAAGTCAAATTTGTTTTTTTGCAACCTTTGTGCGAAAGTTTCCAAAGCTCACACCTTTGGTTTATATTTGGAGAAAGAGAAAGTGTTGGATCTGCAGCAAACCGAACAATGAGTTAAGAGTTCTCCTGGCTTTCAGCCTGGGAGAAAAATGAATCATCGCTGTGTATCTGATGGATCTCAAAATGAGTCAAGAATTAGCACGGGCGACCTTTTAGCATCACCAAAGGAAGTGATAACACAGAGATGTGAGATGTGGTTAATAGTTTTATGAGTCGTGTAGTCAGCTAGATGATAGGATAACAAACAAGATGGTTTTAATATTTGTCGTTTAGCATTTAAAACAGGCAAACTATTCAACTTTTTCTGATTTAGGCTGTACGTAATAAAACACTTAAAAGCCTTTTGTGCATTCGTCTCACTTTCCATTATAACATTCTTAAAAGTCATTTGAGCCAGCGCTACCTTATTATGTCACAGTCCTCTAATTTTCGTGGGTCCAGATTACCAAGAAGGTAAAATGGAGAAGGGTGATGCAAAGACGAACCCCTTCTTTCATATCAGCTTCTGAACTGACAGGTTATCTGACATCAGTAAAAACCCAACAATGAATGCCTTTTTGCAGAACAAGCAGCTGTACACCAGAAAAGAAAAAGCACAGAGAGAAATTCTAATACACATCGCTGCAACTTGAGCATCTGAAGGGGTAACCATGGTAACTCCATTCAGCAGCGAGCGAGAGCTTCTGACATTAAATCAGGCTTTAGTGGCGATCTCGCAGGGGTTTGAATGAATGTCACGTAGAGGCACTCTCACAGATAGTTTGGTGTTCGTTCAGATAATGCTTGTCAGCGAATACACAAGTAACACCAGTTTTGTTAGTTTCCTTTTATTGTAAAGTGGTTAATTCAAAGCCATAGCAACACATACAGTATATTGATTAAACTAAAATGATAGCTAAAATGAAAAGTGTTCACCAGTCTGGGGCATTTACCAATCCTCATTTTGGACAAAATAGGGTCCAAATGAGTCTGTCAGATGAAGGAGAAAGCTTTAAACACAAACCACAAGTCTATGAATGTCTAGTCCGAACTATCCCAATGATAATAGTTATAATAAAACTGCTTCAACTCTTCTTATTTTTCCCAAGAATGTACTCCAGTACATTAAATTGTCAACGTTGGGACGAAAACTGTTTATCAGAACCCTACCCAATAAATATGTCCTTTCTGTCAGGATTTTATTCATCGGACTGGATCACCAGGACGCACCGTGGTGAGGTTCTAATCAGTTTCAGTTTGTTCTGATTGTTTTTAGAACTAATTGGACCCGCTGTGGTCACTGTGAGCTACAATGTGCTGAGTCAGTCACAGAACACCCGTCTAAACAGCGTTACGTTCTTTAATATATCTACCTAATGTTATCGTTGTAGTCATCAAGGTATGGATCGCGCTCTTTACATTATCAATATGACTCACAAACTGGAAAGAGGTTCAGAAAACTCCAGCATACAGGAGATCTATGAGTGAAACTCACTGGGGATCCTATTTACCACAATCTGTAGAACATGTTATAAAACAATTATGCTCACCAGATGTAGCCATATTTATATTAAATGGTGCTTAACACATAACCATCGCACACAGCTGTTGTTTTATAATATTTGAGTGATTCAGATAAGTTGTTTTCTTCATCAGAATGATAGATGCTCTCCATGCCAGACATGACAGATGTTTACTCTGTATTCCTCATATACTCGAATCGAATACCTTTCAATGCCACATGTATGGACTTGTCAATCAACTGGGGTGGCCAATCAGGTTCCAGGGGTGACAAGTGCCACCCCTGGCCACCCTTCTGGCTATGCCCCTGGTTTTACTGCAGAGGAGTAAAAATCATGAAGTTTTGCTCTGAAACTGATGTCTTTGAAGTCACCGACCATTAGTGTCAGGTAATTAGGTTTAGGTTCATTAAGACTTGTTTACTCAATAACCCCACTGTGTGAAGTGGCTGTGTGTCTGTCTGCATGCAGAGCATATAACTGACATCTGGTTACGCTTTGGGGTACAAATTTACTGCCAGGTGTGAACGCGCTCAACTAGAGCTGACCACTTGCAATGGAATCACCCAAAGGCAGATGTATATCCAGGTCTGAACAAGGCCTGAGACGGGGTTGAGCCATGCCCTGAAGTTTGTTCTCACGTTACATGTTGTAGCGTTTTGCTAGCAGATATTAGCAAGAATCACGACGCAGACGTAGTCACGTGACTCTTTATTTTTCTTTACTCCCTGAACCAGGAAGTGCTAACCTCTTTTCTGCACACAGAACAACATTTCACTCATGGTGTCAACTTTACAGGTAATATTACCATAGACCAGAACAGAATGAACAGAAGAACTGACATGAACACTTCTTCTGAACACACAACACGAAGAAGAGTCCATGAGTTTAGTCTTTTCTTTGTCCCGAGACTACCCAGCAGCCATTTTGGTTCAACCCGCATCTGTAGGACATTACAATAATAAAATCTGACACTTGTCAAATCCGATTAAACCTCTCAGCAAAATAATATCCAAATAAATTATTCTTCAAGTTGTTTCTTGCCACTTTCTGAACTGTACTCTTTTTTCTAGGTGCCTTTTATGCTAAGACTGTTTTTCTCATATTAAAGGATACACCACACAAAAATTATTATTATTCTTTTTCTTAGCAGATTAGATTAAGAACATATTTTGGTGTGTTTTAGTAACAATGAAGTGTTTCATAATTAATGCAGTGGAGGTGGAATCCGCACCACAGCCTGCCAGCAGTAGTTAAAGATGTGACTGCAATTTAACCCTTTAGGTTTCCTTTTTTGATCACTGGTAAAATCCAAGATGTCAAGGGGGAAAAAAAAGGTTTTCTACTGAATACACCATTCAGATTTCCTCAAATCTGTGCAAAAAATTTCAAAGGACTGGATCCAAAAACTGAAAGGAAACGATTCCGCTGACGTAATTACATTGGAAAGTTCGCTGACTACAGGTGTCACAAACCCAGACATGTCAAACTATATAGTCCTGCCGAGATGCTGGTGTTCTGTTCAGTCGCAAAGTATAAAAAGAAGGACAGACGTACACAGAATTTTTAGAAGACAGAGGGTATCTGCAGAAAGGAGCTGGGAGCATAAGTGAGACAAAATGCTGCAGTGTTGGCAGGATGCCCACATCACCTGCCCTCCTGAAGTCTGGAAACATGGGAGTGAAAAAAAAATACACCACGGTCTTAAAGAGGTCGATCCCTCCTGAGAAATATTAATTGTTTGTGTCTGTGTTCCCCTGAAAGCCACTTCGTCTTCATCACTGAATCAACTTTAGAACACCGTCATCCTGAGACTGAAATCGCACAAAGACACAACAAGGATGACCCAAAAATCTACAGGCAGAATGATCGCAGCAACAACATCATCATTATTATTATCGCCTGACACCGAAAAGGGAATTGTGGGAAATAATGTAAAGAGTTTGTGTGTGTGTTCATTTGTCTGTTGTGTTTACAAAAATATGCCACAAACCACCAAATAGACCTACATCTACAGCTGCTTAACTTCTGGAGTCAAGCCAATTCAAGATGGCTGCCAGAGCCAAAATGGGTATAATGCAGCCATTCCTACAGATATTGAGCTAAAATTTGGTTTGATATCCCCAACACCTACTGATTGCATGAGATCTTTGTCATAATCTATTGATGTCAATCCTGTTTGTCTTTTAGCAAAATTGCTCATGAACCAACAGGCAAATTTTATTGAAACTTTCACAAAGTAATCATTAGATATGAGTCTACAAGTCATTAACTTTTGGAGTCAGTCCAGTTTAAGATAACTGCCACAGCTGATCAACATTAGCCAACAAAAAAATGGCTGTAACTCAGTCAGTTTTACAAATATTAAGCTAAACCTTGATGTGATAGTAGCAAAGAGTCATTCCCAACACAGACTCTGGGCACTACAGATCTTTGCTTAAAACTTTGGCTTTAAATGGCAGAGTCAACTCTTTGTCAGCAAAATCTTTTGTGAATCGCTGAACAGATTTTAATAAAACACTCAGGAAGTCATCACTGAATTTGCATTTACAACTGATACACTTTTGGAGTCTGCCTGATTCAAGATGGCTGCCCCAGCTAATCGACGAAAACTCTACAGCAGACAATTTTACAGATATTGTCATTAAAGGTGGTTAACATTAACATTCTACGTGCTAAGATGGAACTCTTGTTGTTGTTTTTTTGTTTTTTTGTAAATTCATATTCCTAATGGTCGCGACAATGCATATTTCTTTGTGCTGAAGACAGATTCTAGACAGATTCAGCGGGCTGGAGGTGAACACAAAATGAGACGTAATGAAAATCATTTCGGAGAAATGCAAAAGGAAAACATCAGTTTCAGACGAGACGGCAAAGCAGCGCATAAATCAAAACAAGCAATAGGAGAAAAAGCGGTTGGAAAAGAAATGCAGACCATCTGCATGTAGGCTAACCTAGAAAGTATCTAGTTAACCTAGAAAACAGTGTGGCCTGCATCAGAACACAGTATATTTTAAACTGTAGCCTGTTTGGCACGATATAGGTAAAAATGTGTGTGTGTAAAAACGTTGGGCACAAATCTGAGCTTTCTGGTACAGTTATCACTCAATGAACAAATCTACTTTCAGAACCTGAGGATTGGAGAATCTCTGCTGCTGTACTCACTTCTCTACTGTTTGAATGAAAGTAGTGGGTGGTTTGACTCCCCACGGGCCTGTCCTTTCCTTCACTGCTCTAAATGTAACATATCCAAAAGAAATAAAGAAAAGAAAATCTTTACGGGTCCTGAGGGAAAAGCTGTTGTCGAGCCAAGCAGCAACAAAAAAGCAGGTTTAACAATACAACACTGCAACTGGAAGATTCTTCTTTGAGAGAAATATACAAACCGGTACAGTTAGCCCATGTGTTCATTAGAAGCCTAAATCAGATAAAAACATAACTTATTTTGGAATCAACCTTTATTCTCGATGGATGACAACCCTGCTATGTTCCCAATAACCTATTAAAACATGGCTGAACTGAGGCAAATCTTAACAAGCGGTAAACCATTGTCCCTATTGATCACTATTGTTCTGTGTAGAATTGCAGATATTTATGGCAAACTACAACCACGTGAAACTGACACTTTTCACTGACGGAACGTCGTGAGTTTTTATCGCAACTTCTTTTAAGTGCTTTGGTTTGTTTGATGTTCTGTTTTGATCGGGTACAAAGTAACAACCTTTTAAGGAAAACTACTTATAAAGAGTGTGATAATACTGTAATTGTTGAACATGATTATTATTTGTGGTAATGTATTAATCACTGCTGTGTCTTCTCTGAAAAGCTTTGATGATATTAATACTAATAATAACTTTTAGGGGCGGTGGCTCAGGTGGTAGGGGTTTGTCTTGTGATCGGAGGGTTGCTGGCTCGAGCCCCCACTCCAGCTGTCTCAGCTGTTGTGTCCTTGGGCAAGACACTTCACCCGCCTTGCCTACTGGTGGTCGTCAGAGGGCTCGGTGGCGCCGGTGTGATGGCAGCCTCACTTCTGTCAGCCCGCCCCAGGGCAGCTGTGGCTACAATGTAGCTTACTGACATCAGTGTGTGAATGTGTGGATGAATGGGTGAATGATTGTAGTGTAAAGCGCTTTGGGCTCCTTGGACTAGATAAAGCGCTATATAAGTGCAAGCCATTTACCATTTAGTACAAATCCTTTTTTGTTTGTCTTAAGGGCTTAAAACTTGTGGATTATTTTATCTCCTGGAGAATCTTCCAAAAACAACGAAACAACTGGATATAAACATTAGCTGCAGAACTACGGAGTATGCACAGTATTATTTACTATTTGTAATATAAAGCAACTAATATTTGATAACAAAAATAAATCTTAGAGTCATCAACAAATGTCAAAACTATCCAAAATCCTCAGACAAAATGGCACAACTGGTTATGTTTGTGCTTATGATTGGGTGATGCCCAACTTTTGATACCTTTAAACATTTCTCAAAATATACACACACATATGGGCACTCATCATCTGACTAGAATTGCTAGTCATGTTTATCGATTACTGAATGGATTTTTGGTTTTCTAACATTCATTTATATATTACATAATAAATCACACAATGTTGTTTTTTATTGCTATTACATCCTGGAATAATGTAATTGAACAATAAATACATAGGTAATGACTGGAACAAAAAGAACGATGGAGTTGCCCAATTAAGAAGTCATGTCTAAAACAAGCATACTGGCCTTGTTAGGTCTGGATAGAGGGCACGGCAGACTTGCAAACCTTCCCATCGCTGCTGAAACCCAATCCCAAGGTTGCTTATAGCATACCCTGAAACGGCTGCTCTTGTTTAGAACTCTACCTGAATGATTATTGGCTCCAGGGACCACAGCCTCTCCACAGTAACTAGTCCGGTTTGCGTTTGCTCCTTCTTCCAGGATGCAGCCTTATTGCCTTTAGCCTGGATCCTCTCAGACACTTTTAAATTGAACTCAGTGGCAAAACAAGTTAAGCAATCCTGACTGAGGGGTGTTACTGAAATATAACTGCACATGCTGAATTGTCACGTGACTGTACGATGATCACGATATTGGATCAAAAGGCTTGCAAAGTTCAGACTACAGACACACTGCTGCACAAGATGTGGTCCCTTCTTTAGGACTGGAATACAAGCAGCAGTTCAGTCTGGAACACAGTCATCGAGTCATTGTTACCTCTCCTGCAGCAAGTCCGCCCACCGCAGTTAAAATTTAACCTTGAGATCTGGCAAATCAACACTGAGTCAGAGTTTACATTCAAGCTGATCCCAAACATGCTCAAATGGGGGAAGCAAGAGAGGCTTGGCCAGCCACAGGAGGGCCTTTTTAGCTCGTGTTTTCCTTCTTTTAGTTTTTAGCTACTGTTTTGCTAATGTCGGCTTTTAGCTAGTGTTCAGTTTCTTTTAGCTTTAACAACTCAGTTTAAGTTTCTTCAGTAAATTTCAACAGTCATTCAGCAACCAGCCTTTACAGTTTCTCTATTTTTGGCTTAATAAATCGTTTGGATTATACCTGCCTGCCACCTGGTTGTCCCCAATTTTAGGTCCACCACGCCACTGAATGTTACTCTAACATCTGTTGTAGTGTGAGACCCGTTTATCAGGCCTAGACTAGGAGAAATTAACCAGATTTAACACATCTACAAGGCGTCCTTATTGACTGGCGACATTCACTCACTGTTCTAACTGACTGTCGGTTGCTCTAGCAACTAACTGATAACACAATTGCTCCACCTGTGCTGACACCTTTTACACCCTTTGGAGCTGTTTTAGATCTGGCAATTCTTTGTCAATTAAATCATTTACAAACCCATCACTTGTCTGCATGTGTAACAACTTACATCCAAATCAAACCATTCCTTCTCGGTGCTAAACCTTTCTTTGTTTTACAGTGAGCGTATCAGTTAGGCTTTAAAATGAACCGATTACAATGTTTATATTGAAAGTATTTACACTGCTATTTGTAGATCCCCTGGTTTACTGGTCTAACCTGGCCTTACTTTCCAGTCAACAAATCTCAGACTATCACTAACAATAATTTGTGCAGTTTTGCACAACTCAACCACTTTACTTTTGTCATGGAGCAATAGTCAGCGGTTTAATTATTAGCAAAATAATAAGAAAAAAATACGCCATAAGCCATTTATGTGTGGTGTTGTATCCAATATTTATGCAATGTTCTATAATTTGTTATAAATACAATACTAACCGTCCTGAGTTAAATCCTTATGCACTCAAATCAAAATGGTGAAGCTCTGAGTGGAACATGTCCATTTTGTTCTGGCCTCCAGGAACGTGTAGTTAATGGATGCTAATGAGCTACTGTTTCCAGTCAATCAACATCTGACACCACTATGATGTCATAGCTTGGTTGCAGCAGTGTCAGACATTCTGTGTTTTTACCTTGTCTACATATTCTGAGCGGCTACGCATCCACCTCCCCTGACAGAGAGCATCAGACAGTCTGAGCAGAAGTAAGTATATTTAGTATGATGAAGGGGATGGCGGCTCTCTTTAAAACGATGCATCTATACATACCTTGAAAAATATCACGACCTTGTGGGCACCAGCGTGGGCAAGCAGAGAGGAAGGACAGAAGACAGTGTTTGAGACAGAAAGGGGATGTGCAGCAAGTTGCTGGAGTTGACGTGTGAAGCTGTGATGGATGCAGAACTCAAGCTGCATTCAAAAACAAGACTGAGTTTGCCCCATGCAGCGTACACAGTGACAGAAATCACTTAGTAAGGTTTCTCTGCATGAAGGCCAGAGTTGAGGTATGCTTGTTCAGGATTCTAAATTTACTCCCCCACCTGCCAAATGTACCCATGTTACAAGTATTAATTTACCCCAAGTCTGGTACTTTCAGCCCAAGCAGCCTTATGTTTGTCAAAAGGCTGCCTCTATTCCAAACATTAGAGAAATTATGTCAACTCCTCCCTCAAGTTAAAGACATGAAGGTTTTGTGCACTAACTTGTGAATAGTTCTTTTTAATGGATGAAAATGGAAAGTGATGTAAAGGTTTCCAAACCAGGAATAGAAGGTTTTATTGACATAATCCCCAAAATTAGGGCCTTCTTCAAACTGTATGATGATACTGCTACAATGTAATAAAATAAATCAATAAGATTTGCCAGAATGTGGATGGTCTTCATATGGTCTTAGCACGGGCTTCAGATGTGTATTAAGAATGCAGTGGGCTCACCATTAAAAGTGATAGAGTGTGATAGGTTCACAATGGTTTTGAGCATGGACAAAACTTCCATAGTGAGGTTGTGGTGGTTTATCATCAAGGTGGCAGAAGATCCACAACATGGGTTCCACGTGCACCATTATGGTTTGGGCATTGAGAATCTGAGGCTGGATTGACTGTGCTGGTTTCATGCCTAGGCTACGACCACGATCATGACAAGGTCATGGAAACAACGTAGCACAGATGTGATGCCTGTGGCTGGGTTGTTGTGCTAGCGTTGTATGAAATTCTAGCATGTAGCTGCATCCTGACATGATTCAAGAGAACTGTGCCAGGATGGGTGTATAGAATAGCGTGAGGATACAGGAGAACATCTCGTGAATATGGAACAACCTTGTTGGTGATCACTAACGTGTAGAAGCATCATGAGTTCTTCTGAACTGAAGATGTTAAGATTTGCCACTATTCAGCTAATTCTAATAGGTCATGGAGAACCCAAATTCCAGGCAAGTTAGGACATTTTGTAAAATGTAAATAAAACTAGACTGAAATAATTATCAAATCCTATAAACCCAAATTTATTCACAATGGATCACAGTAAACATCAAATGATGAAACTAAAAAGCTGTTCAGTTTTTAACAAATAACAAGACAATTTTGAATTTCACAGCAGCAATGCATCTCAAAAAAGACAGGTCAGAGACAACAAAAAACTGTAAACATATAAGGTACAAATCAGAAACAGCTGGATAAATGGTAAATAGTTCATTCTTATATAGTGCTTTTCTAGCCAACCAGATCAGTCAAAGCGCTTTACAACACAATCTGTACCCTCATTTACCCATCTACACACATTCATGCAGCACTCTACTAAAATCTCTACAAAGTTTATCTGACTAAATCATGGAAGACGATTGCTGAGCCACAGCCGCCCCGCACTTTGCAACAAATTTCATTACTTGTTAACAGGTCAGTAAGAGTATGGGTACAAAAAGAGGATTTTAGAGAGGCTGAATCTCTCAGAAGCAAAGATGGGCAGAGGTTCGCCAGTTTGCAGAAACAATGTCTAAAATAGTGGAACAATTGTAGAATAATGGTTCTCTGCAGAAAACTGGAAAGACTTAGAATATCTGATCATTTGCAGTTCATAATGTCATTAAATGATTTCAAGAATCTGGAGAAATCTCTGAGCTCAAAGGACAAGAAAGCCAATATTAAAAGCCTGTGATCTTTAGGCCTTCAGGTGGCACTGTTTTAAAAACAAGTCTGGTTCTGTTCTGGACATCAATTCATGGGCTCAGAACACTTCTGCAAGGAATATAGTCAAGGTGAAAAGAGTGTCAGATAGGGTGATGTGTCTGAAGGTAGAAGCAGAAGGTCTGATGTTCAGTGTTGTCAGTGGTTATGCTCCACACATTGGATGTGACGTAGAAGAGAAGGAGAAATTCTGAAAGGATCTGGATGAAGTGATAGGGAGTTTTCCCAAGGAGGAGAGAGTGGTGATCAGAGCAGATCTGAATGGACATGTTGGTGAAGGAAACAGAGGAGAGGAGGAGGTGATGGGCAGGCATGGTGTCAAGGACAGGGACCAGGAAGTAAATGGCCTGCAGTTGTATAGCGCTTTATCAAGTCCAAGGACTCCAAAGCAGACAGATGGTGGTGGATTTTGCCAAGAGGATGGAAGTGGCTGTAGCCAATACTTATTTCCAAAAGAGGGAGAAACACAGGCTGACCTATAAGAGTGGAGGCATGAGGACACAGGTAGACTACGTTTTGCGTAGAAGAGGTAACCTGAGGGAAATTGCGGACTGTAAGGTTGTGACAGAGGAGAGCGTGGCCAGACAGCATCAGATGGTGGTTTGTAGTGAAGTGTCTTCAAATGGTGGACGTTCTTCTGGGTCTTCATAATTGCAGCAACGATGTACTGATCAAAAGAAATGACTTTACAGACATAAGTTATTCTTGAACAGTGAGAGTTTATTCAAAATAACAGAGTCTGTGCCAAAAATGGGACTTCTGGCCCAATCTGTGAAGATCCCCCGTTTCTCTGGGGCTGGTTGTTTTTATTAACCCTTACCACACCCAGTTAGAGTAAAAAGACACCCACATCCCACTGGGACGGACCTGTAGGATTCAAGTACATTCAATTCCATTTATGGTGATAAGCTAGGGTCTTCAGACATGCAACAGATGACTTTCCTCATTTGCAATCACTGTACTAGCTTTTCGACAACGGGAGCGTAAGAGCCCACGATTCACTTCCTAAGAAGGCGTTGTGGCTGAAGACAGTGTGTCTCAAAATGGGAGCTCAGGCCTCATGGCCTGAACACACATGCAGACCAGTTACCTCAGTAGGATGAGTGTTGTGGTGATGAAGAGGAAAAGAGTAAATGCAGAGAAGAAGACCAAATGGTGGAAGATGAGGAAGGAAGAATGTTGTGAGGAGTTCAGAAAGGAGCTGTTAAAGGCTCTGGGTGGTAAGAAAGACCTTCCAGATGACTGGGCTACTACAGCAATAGTGATTAGAGAGACCTGTAGGAAGGTACTTGGTGTGTCATCTGGACACAGAAAAGATTATAAGGAGACCTGGTGGTGGAACAGTGGAGTGCAAGAAGTTATCCAGAGGTTAGCCAGGAAGAAATGGGACAGTGAGAGGACTGAAGGGAGTAGACAGGAATATACGGAGATGCAACGTAGGACAAAGAGGGACGTAGCAAAGGCAAAACAGGAGGCGTATGATGAATTGTACAAGAGTCTGGACACTAAGGAGGGAGAGAAGGACTTGTATTGACTGGCAAGACAGAGGGACCAGGCTGGAAAGGATGTGCAGCAGGTTAGGCTTGTTAAAGATTGGATTATTCAATGGCACTTTTGAGGGTGAAAAAATACCTGAGGAATGGAGGAGAAGTGTGCTGGTGCCAATTTTTAAGAACGAGGGTGATGTACAGAGTTGTAATAACTACGGGGGAATTAAGCTGATGAGCCACACGATGAAGATCTGGGAGAGAGCTGTGGAAGCAAGACTTAGATAAGAGGTGACTATTTGTGAGCAGCAGTATGGTTTTATGCCAAGAAAGAGCCCCACAGATGTCATCTTTGCTTTGAGGATGCTGAAGGAGAAGTACAGAGAGGGTCAGAAAGAACTTCATTGTGTTTTTGTGGATTCAGAAAAAGCATAAGACAGGTTGCTGTTTTCAATCAAATCATGAAAAGGTGCACCCCAGAGCACTTATGATTACCAAAAACCTTACTACCCATATCACAACAGCCCACATTGGTCTACTTTGTCCATCTGAAAACAAATGGGGTCTTTTTTATGTTCCGCTTCTTTATGTTTTTGCTACCAAAACATATTATTTCTGTTTGTTCCTAAAGCTTGTAGTGAATAAGGGAAAAGGACCTTTAAGGGCTTTTTCAGACCAAACCCTTCTAATGACTCTCCCTGGGTTAAATAGACTGTTGGTTCCACTATAGAATGGGTATAAGGACTCAAGTGTTTGCTTTCTCACTGTTAGGAAAACACTGTGGTTGTGCAACACTCACCCAATGTTCATAGACACAAGACTTGAGAACTTTAAAGTTGAAGTTGTGTATGTTGGTCTTTGCTTTAACCTTTAAAGGTGAGTCAAACCATTCTGACCCTTCCCAGATTGATGGGCAGCAACACTGTGTGTTAACACACACCTGTATGCTCCAGAGCAGCAAACCTTTTGTTTTGTTTTTAGAGACATGTTCATATTAGCTTATGATCTGTTGATCAGTGCATTTGAGTGTACCTTAGTTTTCATTGACTATTCTTGCAGTTTGGTATAGGCATTGTGGAGTAAATAATGATCAAAATGTTGTTTTGATCAAATGGTGTGTGCACTATTTAGTTAATCTGAAGTATATTGGTTCAGAGGGGTATTCCTGAAACAATATTAAATGAAAAATCTGAGTCTATCACCATGGCAGCAAACTATGAGCATTAAACCTGCTTAAGTCGCTCTCTAATCAGTGGGTTGTCTCTTTTATCCCCAGCCCTTGATATGGGCGGAAGTGTCCTTGGGCAAGATACTGAACCCCTCAGTGCCCCCGATATGCTTATCTGTTTATCAGTGAGAAAAAAACGTGCTCTACGTGGAGTGTAAAATGTATGATAGGAAGCACTGTGTGAATGGGTGAGTGTGAAGCATTTTACAGGACCTGGGGAGGTCAAAGGGGAGCCACATAAATGTGGACCATTTATTTAATTTCTAAAACTATTTGGCTTTTCATATAAATGTGAAAAATCCAACTCTCTGTAAAAGAAAAATACAGTCTATATCAGAGGTCCCCAAAAGAAAGAATAATTAATTTACAGTATTTCCATTTTTTCATTTATTTTCAGAGTCTGAACGACATTTATCTTGAAAAAAATGACCGGATTCTCTCCACTACATCCGTCTATGACTCACTCTTGATGTATGTCAAAACGCTTGTCTCGGTTATGTGATACGTTACCGCTAAAAACAAACCCACAAGCAGCAAAACGAGTAAAAAACAAACGTCTCTGGAAGCCCTAGATGGGACCGTCTCGTTACTGAGAAACAGGCTCAGGGCTCCACTGATTCTGCGTTATGGTGAGTTGGATTCTTTGTGAGCTTTTATATTTGTGGTGTATCTTATTTTAAAGGGCATGTTTAAACATCGCCATATTGACCAGAGAACATTAGGGGGAGGAGAGGGCGTTGTTCTTGTTGATAACACAATACCAGGACGCACCTAACAAGCTGCGAATACATGTTGGATTTACAATTATTATGTTTTTTAAAATACCCCCGTTTTCATGCCGGTCGTATAATTTTACTTTGTATTTATCCGCCACACCTTTAAAAACCGGTCTGTGAAAATACTGTCTGATAATGAACCGGTCCGTGGAGCTAAAAAGGTTGGGGACCTCTGGTCTATATGACTTAAAGCTCTGTGTTAGACAAAAGAACTCAGCTGAGTTGTGACATCATTAAGTACACATTTGTTCCACCTGCATTGTCCTTGTGTACTCTGTATTTAGCGTACTTGATACTGAGAAATGGCCATGGAGAAATGCAGTTGCCATGGTGAGTCGAGGGCTCCATTGCCGATGACTTTTTACTGCACACATATATGCTCTTAAATCTATCCGGTTTTAAAGCAATGAAGCCCGACTGCAGGTTCATATTTTTTTAGAAACTAAAACTGATTTATTAAACGAAAAGAAAACAAAAAGGTTGATGTGTCAGCAAAACTAATAACAAAAAGGCTTACACAAAAAATCATGTGGAGACACAAGGAGAACAGCATGACTGTGGTGCAGAAACCAACAATGGACCAGTGGCCAATCGGTGAAAAGAGACTGAATAAAAAAGGCTGAGGGTGAGTGGAAAATATACTACAGCTGGGAGATGATGAGGAACAGTTGAGGTGGGTGTTCCAGTCTGAGAGGAAAACTACAGGGCTGACGGCTGGTGAAAATTCCCACAGGGAACACAAGGCAACAAGACAATACAATAATCTAAAATACAGGGAACACACGGGGCAGAACTAAACAAGAGACTCAAACACAGAAGACAACAAAAACAACTCAAAAACACACAAATCATGACAAAAAGTCCCGGTTAGGATACTCAGAGTTGATTGAACTAATTGAAATCAGCCTTTCTGGAACTGAAAACTCAGTTGTCCCGCTCAGGTTAGTTCTCAGATGCCCTCAAATTTTGTTCAACCTAATTCTGGAAAGCCAACAACTGAACTGTGTGTTTGCCTGCGTACAGTGTTTTCTCAACATCGCGTTTGCATATTAAAAAAAGTAACTAATCTAGCTGTTCTCCTCTCCCTTATCTAACAGCTTCGCTTTTATTTCAGCAAACATCATTAACTCCACAGAGAATTCTCGGGTGACTCATCGTTTCCTCTTCTGATATTTTAATAATCATATGGTAATTATCACACCCTTTTTATCCCCCATTAAGCTTTCAATTATTAATTTCTGCAATTATAAAACAACAAAACTGCTGCCCCCCCCC